>NC_061117.1:22463367-22465886 GCF_002878395.1 Capsicum annuum | reverse complement strand
GGTATTAAGTACCATTGTATATTCAGTCATGCATTCATGTATCGGTTTAGTTATATAATTATGCATCAGACATGAATTCACATTGTGAGAAAATTAGTTCATCAGAACACCAAGTCAAGAATTCATCAATCAGTTACACATGCATCAGTTATGCATCTTCTGTTTGATTGTCATGCTAGTCATGTCATCATTTTCAAGTTATTGATGTTCACTATGTACCTTAGTTATTCTTTCCCCTCACTCATAGTATTATTCGAGGATGAATGTTCTCAAGGGGGAGATATCATAATAACCCATACTTTTTACTAGCTTGAAATCGTCTCAAGAATGTTAGAAACTTAGTTCATCAGAACACCCAGTCATGCATTCATCAATTAGTTACACATGTACCATATATGCATGTTCTATTTGACAGTTATGTTAGTCTTGAGATTATTTGCAATTTATTGATGTTTAGTATGTACCTTGGTTATTATTTCCCGTCACTCGCAGTCTCATTCGAGGATGAATGTTCTCAAGGGGGAGATATTGTAATAACCCATACTTTTTACTAGCTTAAAATCATCTCAAGAATATTAAAGGCTTAATTTGAAAGATGAATCCACTTTTGTAGACGTGGTATTTTTAATATTTTCACTTTTTTTCTCGTGGGAAAGTGAATTAGCTTTCCAACGATACAAATTTTATCAAAATCTATCATCGTAGGAGAACGGTATGGCCAAAATACATAAGGTGGTAAAACCTCCCAAATGCGATGATGAGGCCGACAGACTGTCAGACTAGTGATGGATCGTCGCCCACAACCGTCGAAGTAAGGCAGTGAGAACTTCCTTCTACCTAGAAGTGATAGACCAGGCTTATAGACCATCGAACTAGCGACGGACCGTCGCTCAGGCCATCGCAAGGGAAACAGTGAGGCCACCTTCTGGATAAGGTGCGACGATCAGGTTGACGGATCGTCGCCCAAGCTGTCGCATCCAAAATAGTTAGACCCTCATTCATCCTAGAAGTAACGGTCAGGGCCGACGTATCGTCAACTCAGTGACAGACCATCGCAGGTCCCGTTCAATTTTTTTGAAGTCATTTTAATAGGGGTATTTCAGTAATTTACCACCCATATATATATATACCCAATTATATTTGATTTAATCAATTTTGTTTATCGTTACCTCACAACTAATATTAGGGTTTCTCTCAACCATTAATCTCCAAGAAAAAAATCAATATTCTTCAAGAACTAAGGTATTTCCAATTCTTCAAGTTCAAGAACATCAAGAGTCTAAACCCAAGTATGGATAGTGTTCATTCATGGACTCCTTAGAGAAAGTCCAATTGATCAGAGAAAGACTCCAAGCTGCTCAGACACGACAGAAGTCTTATGTAGATGTTCATAGAAAAAATCTCGAGTTTGAGATCGGTGATTCTTTCTATCTAAAGATCTCTAAATTTAAGGGAGTAAAGAGATTCAGCAAGAAGGTTAAGCTAAGTTGCCGATATGTCGGTCCCTTCAAGATTCTTAGACTTTTCGGTAAGGTAGCTTATGAGCTCAAATTTCATTCAGATCTAGCCTTAGTTCATCCAGTCTTCCATGTATTTTGATCAAGAAATGTATAGGTGACCCAGCAGTTGTAGTCCCTATTCAGAGCATCCATATTCAGAACAGCCCCTCTTATGAATAGATTCCGATTGAAATCCTAGACTACCAGACTTATAGACTGAGGAACAAACAAGTCCCTCAAGTTAAACTTCTTTGGCAACATCAACACATCGAGGGAGCTATTTCGGAAGTAGAAGAAGACGTGCATTCCAAGTATCCTAACCTCTTCTCCGTCAACTACGATCAAGCTCAAGTTAATTGTTCCCCATAAAATTACCCAGTTTCATGTTCAGTGTTCATCACAATCTTGGTATTAAGTACCATTGCATATTTATTCATGCATTCATGCATCGGTTTAGTTATATAAGTATGCATCAGACATGCATTCTCATTGTAAGAAACTTAGTTCATCAGAACACCCAGTCATGAATTCATCAATCAGTTACACATGCATCATATATGAATGTTCTGTTTGATAGTCATGTTAGTCATGAGATCATTTTCTAGTTATTGATGTTCAGCGTGTACCTTGGTTATTATTTCCCCTCACTTATATTCTCATTTAAGGAGTAGTATTCTTAAAGGGGAGATATTGTAATACCCCATACTTTTTACTAGCTTGAAATCATCTCAAGAATGTTAAAAACTTAATTTGAAAGATTAATCCACTTTGGTAGATGCGGTTTTTTTAAGATTTTCACTTTTTTCACGTGGGAAATTGAACTATCTTTCCAACGATACCGATTTGGTCAAAATCTGTCATTAGAGGAGAATGGTATGGCCAAAATACAGAAGGCAGTAAAACCGCCCAGATGCAACGGTGAGGCCGACGGATCGTTGACCTAGTGACGGACCGCCACCCATGACCGTCGCAATAAGGCAGTGAGAACTACTTTCTGCCTAAGAGTGATGGCCCAGGCCG
>NC_061117.1:22448744-22460367 GCF_002878395.1 Capsicum annuum | reverse complement strand
TCCTTACAGAAAGTCCAGTTGATCATAGAAAGACTCCGGGCTGCTCAGATCCTATAGAAGTCTTATGCAGATATTCGTAGAAAAGATCTTGAGTTTGAGATCGGTGATCCTATCTATCTAAAGAACTCCACAAAGAAGGTAGTAAAGAGATTCGGCTAGAAGGGAAAGCTCAGTCCCCGATATGTCCGTCCCTTCAAAATTCTTAGTCGCTTTGGCAAGGTAGCTTATATGCTCGAATTGCCTTCAGATCTAGCCTCGGTTCATCCAGTCTTTCATGTTTTTTGTTGAAGAAATGTATAGGTGACCCAGCAGTTGTAGTCCCTATTCGGAACAGCCTCTCTTATGAAGAGATTCAAGTTGAAATCCTAGACTACCAGACTCGTAGACTGAGGAACAAAGAAGTCCTACAAGTTAAAGTTCTTTGGTGAAATCAGTACGTTGAGGGAGCTACTTTGGAAACAGAAGCAGATATGCCTATAAAGTATCCTCACCTCTTCTCCGTCAAGTCAGATCAAGCTCAAGGTAACTGTTCACCATAAGCTTACCCAGTTTAATATTCAGTGTTCATCAAAAACTTGGTATTGAGTACCATTGCATATTCAACTATGCATTCATGTATCAGTTTTGTTATATAATTATGCATAAGACATGCATACTCATTGTGAGAATATTAGTTCGTCAAAACACCTAGTCATGTATTCATGTATCATTTACACATGCATCAGATATGCATGTTCTATTTAATAGTCATGTCAGTCATGAGATCATGTTCCAGTTATTAATGTTCAGTATTTACGTTGGTTATTCCTTCCCCTCAGTCACAGTCTCATTTGAGGACGAATGTTCTCAAAGGGGAGATTTTGTAATACCCCATACTTTTTACTGGCTTGAACTCATCTCAAGAATGTTAGAAGATTTCTTTGAAAGATAAATCCACTTTGGTATATTTAAGATTTTCACTTTTTGTCATTTGGGTAATTGAATTAGCTTTCGAACGATACAAATTTTGTCAAAATCCAACATAGGAGGAGAATATTATGACCAAAATACAGAAGGCAGTAAAACCACCCAGTTGTGATGGTGAGGCCGACGGACCGTCACCCAGGACCATCGCAGCAAGGCAGTAAGAACTACCATCTGACCTAAGTGACGGCCGAGACCGATGGACTGTCGGACTAGAGATGGACCATCACTCAGGCCGTCGCAGGGGAAACAGTGAGGCCACCTTCTTGATAAGGTGTGACAGTCAGGTTAACAAACTATCGCCCAATCCGTCGCATCCAAAATAGTGAGACTCTCATTTATCCTAAAAGTGGGGGTCAAGGCCGACGGACCGTCAACTCAGCGACGGACCATCGCAACTACCGTCGCAAGTCCCACTCAATTTTTTTGAAATCGTTTAAACACTGGTATTTTGATCTTTTACCAGAAACCTCTATATATACCCAATTATATTCGATTTCATCCATTTGTTTCATTATTGCTTCACAACAAATATTAGGGTTTCTCTCTAGCATTAATCTCCTAAACAAAATCCAATATTCTTCAAGAACTAAGGGATTTCTAATTCTACAAGTTCAAGAACATCAAGAATCTAAACCCAGGCATGCATAGTGTTCAATCATGAACTCCTTAGAGAAAGTCTAGTTGATCAGAGAAAGACTCCGAGCTGCTCAGAGCCCATACAAGTCTTATGTAGATGTTCTTAGAAAAGATCTCGAGTTTGAGATCGGTGATCCTGTCTATCTAAAGATCTCTCCAATGTAGGGAGTAAAGAGAGTCGGCAAGAAAGGAAAGCTCAGTACCCGATATGTCGGTCCCTTCAAGATTCTCAGTCGCTTTGGCAAAGTAGCATATGAGCTCTAATTGCCTTCAGATCTAGCCTCAGTTCATC
Organism: Capsicum annuum; assembly: GCF_002878395.1. Taxonomy (NCBI): domain Eukaryota; kingdom Viridiplantae; phylum Streptophyta; class Magnoliopsida; order Solanales; family Solanaceae; genus Capsicum; species Capsicum annuum. Next base: position 22,458,473 of record NC_061117.1, on the reverse strand, counting down.
CAGTCTTCCATCTTTTTTGCTGAAGAAATGTATAGGTGACCCAGCAGTTGTAGTCCCTATTTAGAACAGCCTCTCTTATGAAGAGATTCCATTTGAAATCCTAAACTACCAGACTCGTAGACTGAGGAACAAAGAAGTCCCTCAAGTTAAAGTTTTTTCGCAAAATCAGTACGTTGAGGGAGGTACTTCAAAAGTAGAAGCAAACATGCGTACCAAGTATCCTCACCTCTTCTCCGTCAACTCAGATCAAGCTCAAGGTAACTGTTCACCAAAAGCTTACCCAGTTTCATGTTCAGTGTTCGTCACAAACTTGGTATTAAGTACCATTGCATATTCATTCATGCATTTATATTTTGGTTTAGATATATAATTATGCATCTGACATGCATTCTCATTGTGAGAATCTGAGTTCATCAGAACTCCAAGTCATGCATTTATGAATCAGTTACACATGCATCAGATATGCATGTTCTATTTGACAATCATGTCAGTCATGAGATTATGTTCCAATTTTTTATGTTCAGTATATACGTTAGTTATTCCTTCCCCTCACTCGCAGTCTCATTCGAGGATGAATGTTCTCAAGGGGGAGATATTGTAATACCCTATACTTTTTACTAGCTTGATATCGTCTCAAGAATGTTAGAAGAATTCTTTGAAAGATGAATCTACTTTGGAAGACATGGTATATTTAAGATTTTCACTTTTTGTCACGTGGGTAATTGAATTAGCTTTCAAATGATACAAATTTTGTCAAAATCCAACATAGCAAGAGAATGTTATGACCAAAATACAGAGGGCAGTAAAACCGCCCAGATGAGACGGTGAGTCCAACAGACCATCACCCAGGACCATTGGAGCAAGGCAGTAAGAATTACCGTCTTCCTAGGAGTGATGGTCGAGGTTGATTGTCTGTCGGACTAGCGACGGACCATCACTCAGTCCATCACAGGGGAAACAGTGAGGACACCTTCTGGATAAGTTGTGATGGTTAGGTTGATAGACCGTCACCCAAGCCGTCGCATCCAAAATAGTAAGACTCTCATTCAGCCTAGAAGCGATGGTCAAGGACGAAAGACTATCAAATCAATGATGAACCGTTGCACCTACCATCGCAGGTCCCATTCAATTTTTTTGAAGTTATTTTAACTGGGGTATTTCGTTCATTTACCACCCACCTATATATATATACTCAATTATATTTGATTTCAGCCATTTGGTTCATTATTACCTCACAACCAATATTCGGGTTTTTCTCTAGCATTAATCTCCAAGAACAAAATCCAATATTCTTCAAGAACTAAGGGATTTCCTATTCTTCAAGTTGAAGAAGATCAAAAATCTATACCCAGGTATGCATAGTGTTCATTCATGGACTCCTTAGAGAAAGTCCAGTTGATTATAGAAAGACTCTTGGCTGCTCAGATCCCATAGAAGTCTTATGCAGATGATTGTAGAAAAGATCTCGAGTTTAAGATCGGTGATCCTGTCTATCTAAAGATCTCTCCAATGAAGGGAGTAAAGAGATTCGGCAGGACGGGAAAGCTCAGTCCCCAATATGTCGGTCCCTTCAAGATTATTAGTAGCTTTGGCAAGGTAGCTTATGAGCTCGAATTGCCTTCAGATCTATCCTCAGTTCATCCAGTCTTTTATGTTTTTTGTTGAAGAAATGTATAGGTGACGCAGCAGTTGTAGTCCCTATTCGGAATAGCCTCTCTTATGAAGAGATTCCAATTAAATTCCTAGACTACCAGACTTGTAGACTGAGGAATAATGAAGTCCCGTAAGTTAAAGTTCTTTGGTGAAATCAGTACGTTGAGGGAGCTACTTTGGAAACAGAAGCAGACATGCCTATAAAGTACCCTCACCTCTTCTCCGTTAACTCAGATCAAGCTCAAGGTAACTGTTTACCATAATCTTACCCAGTTTCATGTTCAGTGTTCGTCACAAACTTGGTATTAAGTACCATTGCGTATTCATTCATGCATTCATGTATCGGTTTTGTTATATAATTATGCATAAGACATGCATACTCATTTTGAGAATATTAGTTCATCAGAACACCCAGTCATGCATTCATGAATCAGTTACGCATCCATCAGATATGAATGTTCTGTTTGATAGTCATGTCAGTCATGAGATCATTTTCTAGTTATTGATGTTTAGTATGTACGTTAGTAATTCCTACACCTCAGTCGCAGTCTCATTTGTGTATGAATGTTCTCAAGGGGGTGATATTGTAATACCCCATAATTTTTACTGGCTTGAACTCGTCTCAAGAATGTTATAAGAATTCTTTGATTGATGAATCCACATTAGTAGACATGGTATATTTAAGATTTTCACTTTTTGTCACATGGGTAATTGAATTAGCTTTATACAAATTTTGTCAAAATCCGACATAGGAGGAGAATGTAATGACCAAATTATAGAAGGCAGAAAAACCACCCAGATGTGATGGTGAGGCCGACGGACCATCTCCCAAGACCGTCGTAGCAAGGCAGTAAGAACTACCATCTAACTAGGAGTGACAGCCGAGGCCAACAGACCGTTGGACTAGCAACGGACCGTTGCTTAGGCCGTCGGAGGGGAAACAGTTAGGCCACCTTCAGGATTAGGTGCGACGGTCAGGTTAACAGACCATCACCCAAGCCATCGCATCCAAAATAGTGAGACTCTCATTCAGCCTAAAAGTGACGGTCAGGGCCGACGGACCGTCAACTCAACGACGGACCGTCAACTCAGCGACAGACCATCGCACCTACCGTCGCAACTCCCGCTCAATTTTTTTGAAGTCATTTTAATACAGGTATTTCGCTCTTTTACCAGCCACCTCTATATATACCCAATTATATTTGATTTCACCCATTTGGTTTATTATTACTTTACAACCAATATTAGGGTTTCTCTCTATTATTAATCTCCATAACAAAATCCAATATTCTTCAAAAACTAAGGGATTTCTAAATCTTCAAGTTCAAGAATATAAAGAATCTAAACCCAGGTATGCATAGTGTTCATTCATCAACTCCTTAGAGAAAGTCCAGTTGATATAAGAAAGACTCCGGGCTGCTCAGAACCCATAGAAGTCTTATGCAGAATTCTTAGAAATGATCTCGAGTTTGAGATCGGTGATCCTGTATATCTAAAGATCTCTCTAATTTAGGGAGCAAAGAGATTCGGCAAGAAAGGAAAGCTCAGTACCTGATATATCGGTCCCTTCAAGATTCTTAGTCGCTTTGGCAAGGTAACATATGAGCTCAAATTACCTTCAGATCTAGTGTCAGTTCTTCCAGTCTTCCATGTGTTTTGCTGAATAAATGTATAGGTGACCTAGCAGTTGTAGTCCCTATTCAGAACAGCCTCTCTTATGAAAAGATTCCATTTGAAATCCTAAACTACCATTCTCGTAGACTGAGGAACAAAGAAGTCCTTTAAGTTAAAGTTTTTTGGCAAAATCTTTACGTTGAGGGAGCTACTTCAGAAGCAGAAGCAGACATACGTAGCAAGTATCCTCACCTCTTCTCCGTCAACTCAGATCAAGCTCAAGGTAACTTTTCACCATAAGCTTACCCAGTTTTATGTTCAGTGTTCGTCACGAACTTGGTATTAAGTAACATTGCATATTCAGTCATGCATTCATGTTTCGGTTTAGTTATATAATTATGCGTCTTCCATGCATTCCCATTGTGAGAAGCTTATTTCATCAGAACACCAAGTCATGCATTCATGAATCTGTTACACATGCATCAGATATGTATGTTCTATTTGACAATCATGTCAGTCATGAGATCATGTTCCATTTTTTGATATTCAGTATGTACGTTGGTTATTCCTTTCCCTCACTCACAGTCTCATTCGAGGATGAATGTTCTCAAGGGGGAGATATTATAATACCCCATACTTTTTACTGGCTTGAAATCGTCTCAAGAATCTTAGAAGATTTCTTTGAAAGATGAATCCACTTTGGTAGACATGGTATATTTAAGATTTTCACTTTTTTCACATGAATAATTGAATTAGCTTTCGAATGATACAAATTTTGTCAAAAACCAACATAGGAGGAGAATGTTATGACCAAAATACAGAAGGCAGTAAAACCGCCCAGATGCGATGGTGAGGACGACGGACCATTACCCAGGACCGTCGCAGCAAGGCAGTAAGAATTACTGTCTTCCTAGGAGTGACGGTCGAGGTCGACGGACTGTCATACTAGCAACGGACCGTAGCTCAGGCCATCACAAGGAAAACAGTGAGGCCACCTTATGGATAAGGTGCGATGGTCAGGTTGACAGACCATCGCCCAGGCTGTCATATCTAGAACAGCCTTTCTTATGAAGAGATTCCATTTGAAATCCTAAACTACCAGACTCGTAGACCGAGGAAAAAAGAAGTCGCTCAAGTTAAAGTTTTTTGCTGAAATCAGTACGTTGATGGAGCTACTTCAGAAGTAGAAGTAGACATGCATACCAAGTATCCTCACCTCTTTTCTGTCAACTCAGATCAAGCTCAAGGTAACTGTTCACCACAATCTTACCCAGTTTCATGTTCAGTGTTCGTTACAAACTTGGTATTAAGTACCATTGCATATTCAGTCATGCATTCATGTATTGGTTTTGTTATATAATTATGCATGACATGCATTCTTATAACATCCAGTCATACATTCATGAATCAGTTACACATGCATCAGCTATGCATGTTCTGTTTGACAATCATGTCAACCATGAGATTAGGTTCCAATTTTTGATATTCAGAATGTACGTTGGTTATTCCTTCCCCTCACTCGCAGTCTCATTTGAGGACGAATGTTCTCAAGGGGAAGATATTGTAATACCCCATACTTTTTACTAGCTTGAAATCGTCTCAAGAATATTAGAAGCTTTATTTGAAAGATGAATCCACTTTGGTAGATGTGGTATTTTTAAGATTTTCAATTTTTCATGTGGTAAATTTAAATAGAGTTCCAACGATACAAATTTCATCAAAATCTGACATCGGCGGAGAATGTTATCGCTAAAATACATAAAGAAGTAAAACCGACCAGATGTGACATTGAGGCTGACAGACCGTCGCCCAGGACCATCGCAGCAAGGCAGTGAGAACTACCTTCTGCGTAGGAGTGACAACCTAGGCCGATGGACCATCAGACAAGCGACGGACCATCGCTCAGGTCATCGCAAGGGAAACAGTGAAGCCACCTTCTGGATAAGGTACGACGGTCAGGTTGACAGACCACCGCCCAAATCATCACATCCAAAACAGTGTGACTCTCATTCAGTCTAGAAGCAATGGTCAGGGCCGATGGACCGTCAACTCATCAACAGCCTGTCAACTCAATGACGGACCATCGTACCTACTGTCACAGGTCCTGTTTAATTTTTTTGAAGTCGTTTTAATACGGGTATTTCATTCATTTACCACCCACCTATATATATACCCAATTATATTTGATTTCAACTATTTGGTTCATTATTACTTCATAACCAATATTACGGTTTCTCTCTAGCATTAATCTCCAAGGACAAAATCAAATATTTTTCAAGAACAAAGGGATTTTCAATCCTTTAACTTTAAGAACATCAAGAATCTAAACCCAGGCATAGTGTTCATTCATGGACTCCTTAGAGAAAGTCCAGTTGATCAGAGAAAGACTCCGCGCTGTTCAAAGCCCATAGAGGTCTTATGCTGATGTTCGTAGAAAAGATCTCGAGTTTGAGATCGGTGATCCTGTCTATCTAAATATCTCCCCAACAAAGGGAGTAAAGAGTTTCGTCAATAAGGGAAAGCTCAGTCCCCAATATCTCAGTCCCTTCAAGATTCTCAGTCGCTTTGGTAAGGTAGCTTATGAGCTCGAATTACCTTCAGATCTACCCAATGTTTATCCAGTCTTCCATGTTTTTTGCTCAAGAAAGTATAGGTGACCCAGCAGTTGTAGTCCCTATTCAGAACAGCCTCTCTTATAAATCCAGTTGAAATCCTAGACTACCAGACTCGCAGACTGAAGGAAAAAAAGTCCCTCAAGTAAAAGTTCTTTGGCAAAATCTGTATGTTGAGGGAGCTACTTCGAAAGCAAAAGCAGGCATGTGTACCAAGTATCCTCACCTCTTCTCCGTCAACTTAGGTCAAGCTAAAGTTAACTGTTCACCATAAGCTTACCCAGTTTCATGTTCAGTGTTCGTCACAAACTTGGTATTAAGTACAATTGCATATTCAGTCATGCATTCATGTAACGGTTTTGTTATATAATTATGCATCAGACATGCATTCTCATTGTGAGAAGCTCAGTTCATCAAAACACTTAGTCATGAATCAGTTACACATGCATCAACTGTGCATGTTCTATTTGACAGTCATATCAATCATGAGATCATGTTCCAGCATTTTATGTTTAGTATGTACGTTGGTTATTCCTTTCCCTCACTCGTAGTCTTCTTCGAAGACGAGTGTTCTTAAGGGGGAGATATTGTAATACCCCATACTTTTACTCGCTTGAAATCATCTCAAGAATGTTAGAAGCTTTCTTTGAAAGATGAATACACTTTGGTATACGTGGTATTTTTAAAATATTTACTTTTTATTCATGTGGGAAATTGAATTAGCTTTTCAACAATACAAAATTCATCAAAATCCAACATCGGAGGAGAATGTTATGGCCAAAATATAGAAGGTAGTAAAACCGCCCAGATACGACGGTGAGGCCGATGGTCCGTCGCCCAGGACCATCGCAGCAAGGAAGTGAGAACTACCTTCTGCCTAGGAGTGAAGGCCGAGGCTGATGGACCGTCGGACTAGCGATGGACCGTTGCTTAGGCCATCGCAAGGGCAATAGTGAGGCCACCTTCTGGATAAGGTGTGATGGTCAGGTTGACAGACCGTCTCCCAAGACGTCGAATCCAAAACAATGAGACTCTCATTCAACCTAGAAGTGATGGTCAAGGCCGATGGACCATCAACTCAGCGACGTACCATCGCACCTATCGTTCCAGGTCCCGTTCAATTTTTTGAAAGTTATTTTAACATGGGTATTTCGGTTATTTACCCCCCACCTATGTATATACCCAATTATATTCGATTTCAGCCATTTGTTTTATTATTACTTCACAACCAATATTAGGGTTTTTCTCTAGCATTAATCTCTTAGAACAAAATCCAATATTCTTTAAGAACTAAGGGATTTCCAATTCTTCAATTTCAAGAACATCAAGAATCTAAACCCAGGTATGCATAGTGTTCATTCATGGACTCCATAGAGAAAGTCTCGTTGATAAAAGAAAGACTCTGAGCTGCTCAGATCCCATAGACGTCTTATACAGATGTTTGTAGAAAAGATCTCGAGTTTGAGATCGGTGATCCTGTCTATCTAAAGATCCCTCCAATGAAGGGAGTAAAGAGATTCGGCAACAAGGGAAAGCTCATTCCCCGATATGTCGGTCCCATCAAGATTCTCAGTCGCTTTGGCAAGGTAGCTTGTGAGCTTGAATTTCCTATAGATATACCCTTAGTTCATCAAGTCTTCCATGTTTTTTGCTCAAGAAATGTATAGGTGACCCAGTAGTTTTAGTCATTATTCAGAACATCCTCTCTTATGAAGAGATTCCAGTTGAAATCCTAGACTACTAGACTCGTAGACTGAGGAACAAAGAAATCTCTCAAGTTAAAGTTATTTGGCGAGATCACTACATTGAGGGAGCTACTTTGAAAGAAGAAGCATACATGAGTACCAAGTATCCTCACCTCTTCTCCATCAACTCAGATCAAGCTTAAGGTAACTGTTCACCATAAGCTTACCCAGTTTCATGTTCAGTGTTCGTCACAAACTTGGTATTAAGTACCATTGCTTATTCATTTATGCATTCATGTATCATATTAGTTATATAATTATGCATCAGATATGCATTCTCATTGTGAGAAGCTTAGTTCATCAGAACACCCAGTCATGCATTCATTAATTAGTTACACATGCATCAGCTATACATGTTCTGTTTGACAGTCATGTCAGTCATGAGATCATGTTCCAGTTTTTGATGTTCAGTATGTACGTTGGTTATTCCTTCCCCTCACTCGCAGTCTCATTTAAGGAAGAATGTTCTCAAGGGGGAGATATTGTAATACCTATACTTTTTACTGGCTTGAAACTATCTCAAGAATTTTAGAAGCTTTCTTTGAAATATGAATCCACTTTGGTAGACATGGTATTTTTAAGATTTTCACTTTTTGTCACGTGGAAAATTGAATTAGCTTTCCAACGATACAAATTTCATCAAAATTCGACCTCGAAAGAGAATGTTATGGCCAAAATACAAAAGGCAGTAAAACCACCCAGATGTGACGGTGAGGCTGACGGACCGTTACCCAGGACCGTCGCAGTAAGGTAGTGAGAACTACCTTCTGCCTAGGAGTGATGGCCAAAGCTGATGGACCATCGTACTAGCGATAGACCGTCACTCAGGCCGTCGCAAGAGAAATAGTAAGGCCACATTCTGGATAAGGTGCGATGGTCAGGTTGACAGACCGTCGCCCAAGCCGTCGCATCCAAAATAGTGAGACTCTCATTTAGCCTAGAAGCGATGGTCAGGGCTGAGGGACCATCAACTCCGCGACGGACCTTCGCACCTACCGTCGCAGGTCCCATTCAATTTTTTTGAAGATGTTCTAACATGGGTATTTCGGTCATTTACTACCAACCTATATATATACCCAATTATATTTGATTTCAGCCATTGGTTCATATTACTTCACAACCAATATTATGGTTTCTCTCTAGCATTAATCTCCAAGAAAAAATCTAATATTCTTCAAGAATAAAGAGATTTCCAATTCTTCAAGTTCTACAACATCAAGAATCTAAAACCAGGTATGCATAGTGTTCATTCATGGACTCCTTACAAAATGTCTAGTTGATCAGAGAAAGACTCCGGGCTGCTTAGAGCCCATAGAAATTTTATGCAGATGATCGTAGAAAAGATCTCGAGTTTGAGATCGGTGATCCTGTCTATATAAAGATCTCTCCAATGAAGGGAGTAAATAGATTCGGCAAGAAGGGAAAGCTCAGTCCCCAATTTGTCGGTCCCTTCAAGATTCTCAGTTGCTTTGGCAAGGTAGCTTATGAGCTCGAATTGCCTTTATATCTAGCCTCAGTTCATCCAATCTTCCATGTTTTTTGCTCAAGAAATGTATAGGTGACCCAGCAGTTTTAGTCCCTATTCAGAACAACCTCTCTTATCAGGAGATTCCAGTTTAAATCCTAGACTACTAGACTCGTAGACTAAGGAACAAAGAAGTCTCTTAAGTTAAAGTTCTTTGGTGAAATCAATACATCGAGGGAGCTACGTCGGAAGAAGAAGCAGACATGCATACCAAGTATCCTCACCTCTTCTCCGTCAACTCAGATCAAGCTCAAGGTAACTGTTCACCATAAGCTTACCCAGTTTCATGTTAAGTGTTCATCACAAACTTGGTATTAAGTACCATTGCATATTCAATCATGCATTCATGAATCGGTTTAGTTATATAATTATGTATCTGACATGCATTCTCATTGTGAGAAGCTTAGTTCATCAGAACACCCAGTCATGCATTCATGAATCAGTTACATATACATCAGACATACATGTTCTATTTGACATTCATGTCAGTAATGAGATCATTTTCCAGTTATTGATTTTCAGTATATACGTTGGTTATTCCTTTCCCTCACTCGCAGTCTAATTGGAGGACGAATATTCT
>NC_061117.1:22394216-22445744 GCF_002878395.1 Capsicum annuum | reverse complement strand
GATCAAGGTTGATGGACCGTCAACTCAGCGACGGATCATCGCACCCACCATCGCAAGCCCCTTTTTATTTTTTTGAAGTTATTTTAACAAGGGTATTTTGGTCATTTACCACCCACCTATTTATATACCCAATTATATCCAATTTCAGCCATTTGGTTCATTATTACTTCACGACCAATATTAGGGTTTCACTCTGACATTAATCTCCAAGAAAAAAATCTAATATTCTTCAGGAACTAAGGGATTTCCAATTCTTTGAGTTCAAGAACATCAAGAATCTTAACCCAGGTATGCATAGTGTTCATTCATGGACTCCTTTGAGAAAGTACAGTTGATCAGAAAAAGATTCTGGGCTGCTCTGAGCCGACAGAAGTCTTATGCAGATGTTCGTAGAAAAGATCTTGAGTTTTTGATCGGTGATCATGTCTATCTAAACTTATCTCAAATTGAGGGAGTAAAGAGATTCGACAAGAAGGGAAAGCTCAATCCCCTATATATTGGTCCTTTCAACATTCTGAGTCACTTTGGCAAGGTAACTTATGAGCTCGAATTGCCTTCAGATCTAGCCTCAATTCATCCAGTCTTCTATGTCTCTTTGCTCAAGAAATGTATAGATGACCCACCAGTTGTAGTCCCTATTCAGAGCATCGATATTTAGAATAGCCTCTCTTATGAAGAGATTCCAGTTGAAAAACTAGACCACCAAATTCGTAGACTGAGGAAGAAAGAAGTCCCTCTAGTTAAAGTTTTTTGGCGAAATCAGTCCGTCGAGGGTGCTATTCAGAAGCAGAAGAAGTCATGCATACCAAGTATCCTCACCTCTTATCCGCCAACTCAGATCAAGCTCTAGTTAACAGTTCTCCTAAAGCTTATCCAGTTTCATATTCAGTGATAGTCACAAACTTGGTATCAAGTACCATTGCATATTAGTCATGCATTCATGTATCGGTTCATTTATATAATTATACATCAGACATGCATTACCATTGTAAGAAACTTGGTTCATTATAACACCTAGCCATGCATTCATGAATCAGTTACACATACATCACATATGCATGTTCAGTTAGACAGTCATTTCAGTCATGATATCATGTTCCAGTTATTCATGTTCAGTAGCTACGTTGGTTATTATTTCCCCTCACTCGCAGTCGAATTCGAGGACGATTGTTCTCAAGGGGGAGATATTGTAATAGCCCGTACTTTTTCCTAGCTTGAAATCATATGAAAAATGTTATAAGCATTCATTAAAAGATTAATCCACTATTGTATATATGGTATTTTTAAGATTTTCAATTTTTGTCAGGTGGGAAATTGAATTAACTTTCCAAAGATACAAATGTTGTCAAAATCCGACATCGGAGGAGAATGTTATGGCCAAAATACAGAAGGCTGTAAAATAGCCTAGATGCGATGGTGAGGTCAATGGACCGTCTCCCACAACCGTTGCCACAAGGTAGTGAGAACTTCCTTCTGCCTAGGAGTGACTACCGAGGCCGATGGACCATCGTACTAGCGACGGACCATCACTTAGTCCATCACATGGGAAATAGTGAGGCCAACTTCTGGATAAGGTGCGACGGACCTTCGCCCAAGCCATCGCATCCAAAATAATGAGACCCTCATTTAGCATAAAAGTGACGGTCAGGGCCAACGGACTATCAACTCAGCGACGGATCATTGCACCTACCGTTGCAGGTCCCGTTTAATTTTTTTGTTGTCTTTTTAACACGGGTATTTTGGTCATTTACCACCCACCTATATATATACCCAATTATATCTCATTTCAGCCATTTGGTTCATTATTACTTTACAACCAATATTAGGGTTTCTCTCTAACATTAATCTCCAAGAACAAAATCTAATATTCTTCAAGAACAAAGGGATTTCCAATTCTTCAAGTTCAAGAACATCAAGAATCTTAACCCAGGTATGCATAGTGTTCATTCATGGACTCCTTTGAGGAAGTTCAGTTGATCAAAGTAAGACTACGGGCTGCTCACAGCTGGCAGAAGTCTTATCCAGATGTTCATATGAAATATCTCAAGTTTGAGATCAGTGATCATGACTATCCAAAGATCTCTCTAATGAAGGGGATAAAGAGATTCGCCTAGAAGGGAAATCTCAGTCCCCAATATGTTGGTCCCTTCAATAATCTCAGTCGCTTTTGCAAGGTAAATTATGAGATTGAATTGCCTTCATAAATAGCCTCAGTTCATCCAGTCTTCCACATCCCTTTGCTCAAAAATGTATAGGTGACCCAGCAGTTGTAGTCCCTATTCAGAGCATCGATGTCTAGAATAGCCTATCTTATGAAGAGATTCCTATTGACATCCTAGACTACCAGACTCGTAGACTGAGGAACAATAAGTCCCTCTAGTTAAAGTTCTTTGGCAAAATTAGTCCGTCGACGGAGCTATTTCAGAAGCAGAAGCAGACATGCGCACCAAGTATCCTCACCTCTTCTCCGCCAACACAGATAAAGCTCTAGGTAACAGTTCTCCTAAAGCTTACCCGATTTCATGTTCAGTGTTAGTCACAAACTTAGTATCAAGTACTATTGCATATTCAGTCGTGCAGTCATTTATCGGTTCAGTTATATAATTATACATCAGACATGCATTCTCATTGTAAGAAACTTAGTTCATTGGAACACCCAGTCATGTATTCATGAATCAGTTACACATGCATCAGATATGCATGTTCAGTTTGACAGTCGTGTCAGTCATTATATAATATTCCAGTTATTCAAGTTTAGTATGAACGTTGGTTATTTTTTTCCCTCACTCGCAGTCTCATTCGAGGATGAATGTTCTAAAGGGGGAGATATTGTAATACCCTATACTTTTTGCTAACTTGAAATCATCTCCAAAATGTTAGAAGCTTTCTTTAAAAGATGAATCCACTTTTGTAGACGTGGTATTTTTAATATTTTCACTTTTCGTCACGTGGTAAATTGAATTAGCTTTCTAATTATACAAATTACCTCAAAATTCGACATCGGAGGAGAATGTTATGGCTAAAATACAGAAGACAGTAAAACCGCCTAAATTTAATGGTGAAGCCGATGGACCATCGCCCACGACCGTCGCAGTTAGGCAGAGAGAACTACCTTTTGCCTAGGAGTGACGGCCGAGGCCGATGGACCGTTGGACTAGCGATAGACCATCACTCATGCCACCGTAAGGGAAACAGTGAGGACACCATCTGGATAAGGTGTAACAGACCATTGCCTAAGCCGTCACATCCAAAATAATGAGACCCTCAGTCAGCCCAGAAGGGATGGTCAGGGCCGATACACAGTCAACTCAGTGATGGATCATCGCACCCACCGTCGCAGGTCCCATTCAATTTTTCTGAAGTTATTTTAATAGGGGTATTTCTGTCATTTACCACCCATCTATATATATACCTAATTATATTCGATTTCATTCATTTGGTTCATTAGTACTTCACAACCAATATTAGGGTTTCTCTGTAGCATTAATCTCCAAGAAACAAATCCAATAATCTTCAAGAACAAAGGGATTTCCAATTCATCAAGTTCAAGAACATCAAGAATTTAAACCCAGGTATGCATATTGTTCATTCATGGACTACTTAGAGAAAGTCCAGTTTATCAGAGAAAGACTCCAGGCTACTCAGAGCCGATAGATATTTTATGCAGATGTTCGTAGAAAATATCTCGAGTTTGAGATTGGTGATCATGAATATCTAAATATATCTCTAATGAAGGGAGTAAAGAGATTCGGCAAAAAGGGAAAGCTCAGTCCCCGATATGTCAGTCCCTTCAAGATTCTGAGTGTCTTTGGCAAGGTAGCTTATGAGCTAGAATTGCCTTTTGATCTATCCTCAGTTCATCCAGTCTTCTATTTCTATTTGATCAAGAAATGTATAGGTGACCCAGAAGTTGTAGTCCCTATTCAGAGCAGTGATGTCTAGAACAGCCTCTCTTATGAAGTGATTCCAATTGAAATCCTAGACTACCAGACTTGTAGACTGGGGAACAAAGAAGTCCCTCTAGTTAAAGTTCTGTGGCAAAATCAGTCCGTCGAGGGAGCTATTTTGGAAGCATAATCAGACATGCATACCAAGTATCCTCGCCTCTTCACCGACAACTCAGATCAAGCTCTAGGTAATAGCTCTCCTAAAGCATACCCAGTTTCATGTTTATTGATAGTCACAAACTTGGTATCAAGTACCATTGTATATTCTTTCATGCATTCATGTTTCGGATCAATTATATAATTTTACATCAGACATGCATTCTCATTGTAAGAAACTTAGTTCATTAGAACACCTATTCATGCATTCATGAATCATTTACAGATGCATCAGATATGCATGTTCAGTTGGACAATCATGTCAGAAATGATATCATGTTCCAGTTATTCATGCTTAGTATGTACGTTGGTTATTCTTTCCCCTCACCCGCAGTCTAATTTGAGGACGAATGTTCTCAAGGGGGGGATTTTATAATACCCCATACTTTTTCCTAGCTTGAAATCATCTCAAGAATGTTAGAATCTTTATTTGAAAGATGAATCCACTATTGTATACATGGTATTTTTATGATTTTCAATTTTTTATCACATGGGAAATTGAATTAGGTTTCCAACGATACAAATTTCGTCAAAATCCAACATCGGATGAGAATATTATGGCCAAACTACAGAAGGTAGTAAAACTACCCAGATGCGATGGTGTGGCCGACGGACCATCACAGCAAGGTAGTGAGAACTACCTTCTTCCTAGGAGTGACTATAGAGGCTGACAGCTTGTTGGACTAGCGACGGACCGTCGCTCAGGCCGTCGCAAGGGAAACAGTGAGACCACCTTCTGGATAAGGTGCAATGGACTGTCACCTAATCCATCGCATCGAAAACTGTGAAACCCCCATTCACCCAAGAAGTGATAGTCAGGGCTGACGGACCCTCGACTAAGCAATGGATCATCGCCCCAACTATTCCAGGTCCCGTTAAATTTTTTTAAAGTCATTTCAACAGGGTGTATGGTCATTTACCAACCACCTATATATATACCAAATTATATCTGATTTCAGTCATTTGGTTCATTATTACTTCTCAACCAATATCATGGTTTCACTCTAGAATTAATCTCCAAGAACAAAATCTAATATTCTTCAAGAACTAAGGGATTTCCAATTCTTCAAGTTTAAGAACATCAAGAATCTTAACCCAAGTATGCATAGTGTTCATTCATGGAATCCTTAGAGAAAGTCCAGTTGATTAGAGAAAAACTATGGGCTGCTTATAGCCGATAGAAATCTAATGTAGATGTTCATAGAAAAGATCTTGAGTTTGAGATCAGTGATAATGTCTATCTAAATATCTCTCCAATAAAGGGAGTAAAGAGATTCGGCATGATGGGAAAGCTCAGTCCCAGATATATCGGTCCATTCAAGATTCTTAGTCACTTTGGCAAGGTAGCTTATGAGCTTGAATTGCCTTCAGATCTAGCCTCAGTTCATCTAGTCTTCCATGTCTCTTTGCTCAAGAAATGTATAGGTGACCCAGCAATTTTAGTCGCTATTTAGAGCATCGATGCTTAGAAAAGCCTCTCTTATGAAGAGATTCCAGTTGAAACCTAGAATACAAGACTCATAGACTGAGGAACAAAGAAGTCCCTCTAGTTAAAATTCTTTGGCAAAATCAGTCCGTCGAGGGAGCAACTTCGGAAGCAGAAGTAGACATGCATACCATGTATCCTCACCACTTCTTTGCCAACTCAGATCAAGATCAAGGTAATAGTTCTCCTTAAGCTTACCCAATTTCATATTCAGTGTTCTTCACAAACTTGGTATCAAGTACAATGCATATTAAGTCACGTTTTCATATATCGGTACAATTATATAACTATGCATCAGACATGAATTCTCATTTTCAGAAACTTAGTTCATCAGAACCCCCAGTCAAGAATTCATGAAGTAGTTACACATGCAATAGATATGCTTGTTCAGTTTGACAGTTATGTCAGTCATGAGATATTGTAATACCCCATACTTTTTCCTAGCTTGAAATCATCTCAAGAAAGTTAAAAGCTTTCTTTGAAAGATGAATCCACTTTGGTATATGTGGTACTTTTAATATTTTCACTTTTCATCATGTGATAAATTGAATTATCTTTCCAACGATACTAATTTTATCAAAATTCGACATCGGAGGAGAAAGTTATGGCCAAAATACTGAAGGCAGTAAAATTACCCCGATGCGGCAGTGAGGCCGATGGACCATCATACACGACCGTCGCAGTAAGGCAGTGAGAACTATATTTTACCTAGGAGTGAAGGCCCAGGCCTATAGACCATCAGACTAGCGATGGACCATCGCTCAGGCAGTCGCAACGAAAATAGTGAGGCCTCCTTCTGGATAAGGTGCGAAAGTCAGGTTGACGGATTGTCGAACTTGCGATAGACCGTCACTCAAGCCATCGCATCCAAAATAGTGAGACCCTCATTCAGTCTAGAAGCGATGGTCAGGGTCGATGGACCATCAACTCAGCAATAGACCATCGCACCCACCGTCGTAGGTCCCATTCAATTTTTTTAAAGTTGTTTTAATAGTGGTATTATGGTCATTTACCACCCACCTATATATATACCCAATTATATCCGATTTCAGCTATTTGGTTCATTATTACTTCACAACCAATATTAGGGTTTCTCTCTAACATTAATCTCCGAGAACAAAATTCAATCTTCTTCAAGAACTAAGGGATTTCCATTTCTTCAAGTTCAAGAACATCAAGAATCTTAACCCAGGCATGCATAGTGTTCATTCATGGACTCCTTTTATCCATGAATTCCAAGAATCCCTTTTCCAACTTTAAGTTATGGATTTTATTTATGACTTCATGATTGGGTTGTACTTGTTCACGTTGATAAATGAGAAATTGAATTTTACTCCATGTTGGGTGATGATTTCTATGTGGTTTAATTATTATAGATATAGATTCATGCAAATCTATGACTAAACTCTTCAATGATAAAATTAGTATGTGATCATGACGTTTAATTATTGTAAAATGATGTTTACATGTACCCTGCCTACTATATGTTTGATTTAATGCCTAAATGAAGGAAAAGTGCCTAACTAGCATATTGTCATGAAATCTCAATATATGTACAAACTTATGCCTATCACATGTTTGATGAAATTCTTCAGTAAATCTATTATGGTGATTATTATGTATTCAAGCAAGTCATTCTTTGTCAGTTTCCTTCCATCGAGTCCTGGGGGTACTTGTACCCAAAATATTAGTTGTATGCCTAGAGCCATGTCGTATTTTCATGATACTCTCAGTCAAGCTATGATCCTTAGACTTCAAATAGTCTTATGACTTAGAAAATCTCCATGATCTCATGAACTCAGCCAGTTGTTATCCATCAGTAGTATTTCATCAGTCAACAGAAGTCAGTAACTCAGTCCATATTCAGTTCAGTAAATCATTTTCAGTGTCTATTCCGATGGGAGTAGAAATTATCCTCGAGTGAACCCAAGAATGGGAACTCACCTATTTTATAAGGGTGTGATTCTTAGAAACAATCCTTGAATTCCAAAACTATGTAGCTAGCATAGGTTGAGACATTATAGCCTACTATATGAGGGTAGATGAGGTGGATTAGCCTAATATATAAGGGTTCCCACCATTCTCATCAGAGTTACTTGTTATATTAGGGCCACTCACATGTTGTCCTTAGCAGTGGTGAGGTATTGACACCCTTCCAATCAGGTCACAAATTGGACCCCAATTAAGCTATAATGCATTATTTGGGGCATGTTGGTTAGATGACTACTTTCCATAGTTTCAGTATCAGTATCAGTCAAGAACTCAGATAGTTCTTCATATTTCTAGACTATCAGATACAGTCAATTCAGCTACAATACGGAACTCAGCTAGTTCCATCAAATTCAAGACTATCAGATGCAGTCACTCATGTTATCATTTATATTAGTATCAGTATGTCATGTTATCAGTATTCAGATTTATTAATCATGATATCACATTATTATTATCAGTTATTATGTCTCAGGCATATATTCTCACGCTTGTGATAGTCAATCTATTATTATTATTACTCATGCATATGAACCCTATGCGTTTAGCCTGCCTCACATGAATACCAAATACATTCAAAGTAATGACGCATTTGCGCTAGGGTGTCTTATACCATAGGTTTAGAGACACGAGCTCTAGAGTAGCAGTAGATTCCCATCTCAGCAGTCAGAGTTAGCAGTGAGTCCTCATCCTTCGACGACATAATTATTTCCCTATTATCTCATTAATTAGTTTATTAGGTTGAGTTAGTTAGGTACATGTACCATTAAATCCTTACTCAGACAGTTCAGTCAGCTAGAGGCTTTCTAGACTATTGTGTTCAGACAGTTATTTCAGCTGTTTTAGGTATTTCATACCCCTTTTTAGATGTTATGTTTTCCTTCAGATATGTGAACCTTATGTCTTTTTAGTTCATGTTTCCATATTATTCAGTATTTTATGCAGTATACAGGTACAAATATCAGTCATGGGTTAGCTTATGGTCCTTCGGGATCATGAGCACTGCTTAGCATTTTGGGTGTCAGATTTGGGGCGTCACAAATATGGAGAACACATTTTTGGAGTAAATTTATTATTTTGCCCTTCTTTTTCAAATATCCATTTCGGGGGTCTGTATTGACCCTAAATGAAAAGTAGTCAATATGGGTATTGATGGATTGATTTTGATGTGTAGATTCCATTTTTGATATTTTTAGTGGAGTTTGAGACTATTCTTAAGGAGTAAGTCTTTTGGAGAAAAGTCTTCGTTATAAGATTTTGACTTTTGAGGTAGGTTATGGCTTAACTCTATTAGATTATGTTGACTAGTAGATGATAGTACAAAATGCATATTAAGGATGGAAACTAATCATGAAAAATGACTATCTATGTATTGTGCTCATGTGGGGGGCTATATATGATGTAATTATTGAAATTGAGATATGATGTGATGTGTGTGACTATGTGGGGACCTATATGGTGTTGAAAGCCTTGAATATGTGTGAATAATTTATTGTGTTATTGAAATAGCTAATATTGTTTCATTGGTATATTGTGATATATTCATACTTATTAGTATATGAGACATGCGGAAAATTGATGGATGAAACGAAAGTAATGAGTGTATATTGGCCCATGTGGTTGTGGAATTGTAAAATTATGGTTGGTTGTGGAAATTCATCACATGGATTGTTTGTGGAAATACATCATATGGATTGGTTGTGAAAATACTCATTTTTAATGGTTGTGAACATTGCATTATCATTCTCATGTAACCATACACATCATTTCACTTGTTTGTTTAATTACTTTATATATACTTATTGTCATGTATGTGTACTTAATTTATGTCTTATGTAATGTATGTGCTTTGGAAATACTAAATATTGGTATCGGATATTAGATTTTATGGACCATCTCCAAAGGATCATGCCAGAGAAACGTTGTGGATATTGGTGATCTTGAAGTTGTGTGCCAAACTTGAGGATGGATGCCAAATTGAGACTATGTGCAACACTCAATGTAGTGTGCCAATCCCATGCATCATCATCATACACATTGCACCCGCTTTATTGTGTTTATGTTGTCTTTGAATTGCCATATTGACTTTTTATCTACATATTTATTCGATATCTTGACTTGTTAACATCTAATTATTCTATCTTCCTTTAATTATACTTGATGATCTTGACTATACATGCCCCTTTTTTATTCAACTTGTATGTGATTTTCTGTATATTTGTATCTCTATATTTTGTGTTGTTGTATTATATATATGGATATTATATAACTGTTAGTGTAAGCGGTATAGGCTACTGTTGTGGGACATTTTCTGATTGCAGGTGACGTCCCTTAATGTATATTTTGTATGCTTTATTTACTACTTTGCTTGGTCGGCCTATGATACCTAGTGAGTATAATTGGACCGTACTCATGCCTACTATGCCCTTATGGTGCAGGTCCTAGCTCGAGTGTGCCTCAGCTTTCTTGACTCATGTGATTATTGGAGCTTCAACGACAGTGATTGGACATTAATGTTTCTAGAGTTCACCTATATATTTCTATAGTAGTTATGTCTGTATTAGTATTTCTATATATTTCTATAGTAGTTATATATTTCTATAAGAAAGTTGTCTTAACATCAAGATGTTCTAATTCCAAATTATACATGGTAACTAAGGCAAACAAGACACGAATAGAGCTATGTTTAACAATAGGTGAGAAAATATCATTAAAATCAACTCTTTGTACCTAACTATAGCCCTTTACAACTAATCGTGCCTTATACCTTGCATCTTCAACCCCTGGAATTCCATCTTTTTTCTTGAAGACCCATTTGCAACCAATGATTCTGCTTCATGATGGAGGCTTCAAAAGAGACTAAGTACCATTCTTATGGAGAGATTAAATTTCTTCATTCATTGTAATCAACCAAATCAACACTAGAAATTGATTCTAATTAATTTGATGGTTCTCTAATTTCTTCAATTTGTCTTGCATTTGAAAAGCAAATGTAATAAAATCTCCATAACTTCCTGGATTGTGAATCTTTCTTGGTCTATGTGTTGCTATGGAATACTTAATTAGTTCAACTTCGAGAGCCACAACTTCTGGCTCAACTTCTGGAGTTTCAACTATATTTTGTTCCACAGTTGATGAGCTTGGCTCAAAAGGTATGCCAAGCTCAACTTCAACCTGCTCATATATATCATGCTTGTCGTTCTTGGTACAAGAGCTAGAAGACTCTTTTCAAGAATGTATCATAGGAGAATCGTCAAAGGTTACATCTCTGCTAATTACAAATTTTGGTGACTTGGGATCAAGGCATGAAAGTCTATATCTTTTCACCCCCGATGCATATCCGAGGAAAATATGCTTTTTAGCTCTTGGCTTGAATTTTCTATTATTTACATGCATGTAAGCAGGACAACCAAAAACTTTAGTCAAAGTAATTAGCAGGTTGATCTTGGGCATATTTATATGTTCAAGGAACCAATATGCACCCAGATTTGGACTTTTTTTGAGAACTTTAATGTGAATTCTTGCATATGATTCATCTTTAATTATGTTCTATATCCAATGGCTATGATTAGTGTTTTCAGGGCTCAAATCTTAATGAATTAGATTCAATTGGATACATTGATGATATGTCATGGTAGAAGGAATAAAATTCATAGGAACATAGCTCAGAAAGACAAGATGGAAGGCAGAGCTTCATATTTGTAAAGTCACCGTATCGCGCCGACTGACAAAATGGCGTTTAGTCGAATTTCAGTGGGGTAGCGCAATTATGGTGCATCACAAAGAGGCTCAAATTCCCATTTGTCAAAATCCAGAGTTGGTCTGCGATTTCACCGTGTTATGGTGCAAGCCCAGTTGCCAATTTATGACACCTGAAAGTTTAGTGCATTGCAGGGGAAGGAGATTTCACAATTTTCAAAAACTAGTGGCTCACCGCGATAGTAGCGCATCGTGGTGAGTGTAAATTTCACAATTTCACTGAAAAATGGATTTCCACGATTATACAAAGTTTGACAGAATATGAAATTTTATGGAATGGTGCGACATACCATCTGGAAAAATCAGGAAGATTTTTAGTATTTTGTCCCAGCTATAAAAGGAAAAATCTAAGATAAATTTGGGGACTTTTGGCAAGCACACCAGCAACGGAAAAGGCAGAAAAATACCACTTTTAAGGTTCTTAGACTTTCTTTGAACTTCTTTTATTCAAGATTTATTCTTGGTATGATTAATTTTCTCTCTTTGATGTTGAATTCAAACATAAGTGGCTAAATACCCTTATTCTGGGGTTGAGACCAAGAACATGATTACTCTTTGATATTCTTTATAGTAGTTTATTTTTGGATTATCATCTGGGTTGTTCTTAATTTCTTAAGCTTACTATTTTTATGAGTGGCCACCGTTAGAATAAATCTATATTGCTATGTGAATCCGGGAGGAGAATCATAGGATAGAACAAAGAAATTAAGGATCAAGGTTCTTATCCTTTTATAAAAAAAAAAAAGGGGGTTTGAATTAGCATCTAGGATAGGGATATACCTAGACGCCTTGCTTGGTTCAATGGCAAGAAGATAACTTTATGAATCCAGAAGAATTGTTGTATCTTTGAGGAAGTTTTAGCAGAAATATTCAATAGATAGAAGATTTGAGGTTGGGAGACAAAAATTGTAGCATAAACCTTGTGAATCAACAACCCGATAACCAATTAGACTACTATAAGAATAAAAATTTGTAGGATTGTTCGAAGTGCCTCAACCCTGAAATTCTTATCATTATTGTTTTTCAAGATGACTATGAATTTAAGAACAAAAATGTAAATTAATAAATAAGAAATAAAAATTTACGAATAGAGCAAAGCAAACAACGGTTTTGAGTGCAGGCAACTGACACGATGCATAGTCCAACTAGTTAAAGAGCGTATCCCCCACAATAGATGCCTGATGTGAGCGTACAGAGGAGTGACAATAAACTACCTCAAAAAGTTTGGGTTTGCCTTTGGTATGCCCAACAACTCATTAACATCTGCTGCAGTGAAATGAACTTCCTTCCCACAAATCATCAACTCATGATCGGGGTTACTGGGATCCTAGTTACCATAAAACTCATGTACTAAGTACAAGTTGCACTCAGTAGGCTGATGAAAGATGAAATTCAATATTAGCTGCTCAATTCATTGTACCATGGTTAGGCATTCCCTCAGTAAACTTGCTCGATCACTGAACACCTTAGGGAGGTATTTGGCATCAGTATGCTTTGAGTACCACTTCTTGCCCATTTCGTTCATAGCCTTATACCCAAACTTTCTGACCTGCCTACACTGAAGTGGTGGAGCTCGGGGTATCCTAGTGAGTTGGCTCTCAGACGGCCTGCTTTATTTCTGAGATGGTGCAGAGGTACCGACCTTGGACATTCCTTTGATTGGTTGGGGCTCCATGATACCTATGTCATACAACGGATGCAACAAACAAACAAATAAGTATGTGAAACACGGGATGGCTAGCCTAAACTGAGTGTGAACAGGTGATACCACCCCACACTTAGTTGCTAGCTGAGGCATGTGCAATAAATAATAGGGTACTCAGACTTCCCCATATTTGAAAAAAACTTTGCTCACATACACAGGTTAAACAACCAACCCATGATAATTTACAACTTATATTTCTATACGTAAGATTGGTAAAATGTATCGCAATGCTGAGTACAGCATCAGTACTACCTCAGTCATTCAAAACTAAACGTGTATTCAATCCGATGCTTAACTCCAGATTCTCGCACAATTAAGATAGCGATAATGAGTATAATATCAATTCAATTCAAATATACCTCAAAAAATTGAAACTACTGTATGTCAAGAAAAATAATTCATTTCTAACTAATTTATTCCCATAGCATTTCATCATTACCACACAAGGTACTTAGACTTCCCATTGCAGAATGACACAATCGCAATGCTTTAACACATTCACACGGTGTGTACTATCAACAAAATGCAATATTTCATCATAAGAACTCAACTCACAATATCCCCATTAATTGTACCTCATGGATTCACAACTATAGTATACACCCTACATTTTACCACACAATTTTCATCAATCAACGAAACCACTCAATCATTTTTCCCAATTAAAACTTGATTATCACCCCTGCACTTCAATTTAGCCATCCTTATCTTACTAATTAAACAATTCAACTCAATACTATAAATACTATGATGAAGGATTCACAAAACTTGTAAGGAAAATCTTAGCAGATAGAGCTTATAATGCACAACAATTATGAAGAATAAAACCAATTCATGCCCAAAAATATTGAAATTCTCAATAAAACAAAAGAAAACATTGAAGAATTGAAGCACTTACCTTAATTGTTGAGTGAAAGATGAAAATCTTAAGGAAAATTAAGAGAGAATTTGTTTTAAGGGAGTAAGAAGCGGCGCTGACGGCGAGAAAGTAAGGGAATTATGGTTGAGGTTATATTTATAGAAGGGCGGATCGGGCTAGGTTAATTTAAAAATTTAAGTTCAATTTTGACCCTCACCACGATGCGGTGGTATCGCGTTGAGCCACTGGAAAGTGCCAATCGCTAATTTACCATTCCACTACGATGAGGTGATATCGCGCCAGGACACAGGAATTGGACAATTGTCAATTTTCCAGATGGCGCAATGTGTGCGTATCGCGCCAGTCTACTAGAATTTTACAATTGTTAAATCACCCGATGGCGCGATGCAATAACATCTTATTTCATATTCCTAGTGCATTTTTAAACCTTTTTACCTGATTTTTTTGCACCTGCTTTTCACATATTAACTTTTTGTAAACCTGATTGCTTCATTGTACATGTTGTTGTCCTTGGTTCCAACTTTCTCATCCCTACAAATCAAACAAAAATAAGAAAACGTTATAAGAAAATGTGGGTTGCCTCCCACTTAGCACCATAGTTTTGCTCGTGGCACGATTCATCTTTTTGTATTTTCTCTTTATCTTTAACACCTAAAAATTAAACTGCCTATTACATTACATTTGTGGTTTGCCTCCCACATAGAGCCTTATTTTACGTTGGGGCACGACTCAGCTCAATCTTATTCATCAGTAAAGGTGATGGACATGTTGTGCTTGTCTCCATGATCATCCCAACAATGCTTCACGCGTTGTCCATTCACTAGAAACTTTTTAGTCTTCTCTTTGTTCCACAGTTTAACTGCTCCATGAGGCGTCATTTGTATTACTTCGAAAGGTCCAGACCACTTAGACCATAATTTTCCTGGAAACAACTTTAACCTTGAATTGAATAGCAGAACAAGTTGTCTGGGTTCAAACACTCTCTCTTAAATTTGTTTGTCATGCCTTCTTTTGGTCTTCTCCTTACATAGCTTGGCATTTTCATAGGCATAGAGCCAAAATTTATCTAATTCAATAAGTTGTAACAAACATTTCTCCCCTGCGACTTTCCTCTCAAAATTTAACTTTTTCACGGCCCAATATGCTTGATGTTCCAACTCCATAGGTTGATTCCATGCCTTATCATAAACCAAGAGATATGGAGACATCCCAATAGGCATCTTGTAAGCTGTTCTGCAAGCCCAAAGTGTGTCATGCAACTTCTCAGCCCAATCTTTTTCCTACCTATTCACGGTCTTCTGTAGTATCTGCTTAATGTCCCGGTTGGACACCTCAACTTGTTCACTCGTTTGGGGATGGTACACAGTGTCCACCTTATTCCTAACACTATATTTAGCTAAAAATTTCTTAAACCAATTGTTAATAAAGTTCGTACCTCCGTCACTGATTATAGCTCTTAGGGTACCACATAGGGAAAATATTTACTTCTTCACGAACTTCAGCACTACTCTCGCATCATTAGTAGGACAAGTTGCAGCTTTCACCCATTTAGATACGTAATCAACTGCCACTAGAATGTACAAGTTTCCATTGGAAGGTGGGAATGGTCCCATAAAATCAATTCCCCAAACATCAAATACTTCAACTTTAAGAATATTATTTAGGGGCATCTCATGACGCCTTGAAATTTTTCCAAACCTCCGACATTGATCACAATTCTTAATGAAAACCACTATATCTCAAAATAATGTTGGACAAAAGAAACCTGATTACAACACTTTTTGAGCTATTCACTCACCTTCATGATGTCCACCGTAAGGATATGACTGACACTTTTGTATCACTTGTGTGAATTCAGCTTTTGGAACACATCTTTATATAATACCATCCAAACTCTGCTTTAAAAGATATCACATATATAAGCACGAGAATCATGGAGCAATTTCTTCCTCTATTGAATTGTACTTTCAGGAGGGTAAAAGTTACTTGCCAATAATTCGCAATGTCTCATACCAAGGAACTTTACAATCCTTTATAGACAATAATTTCTCATCCAAAAACTCTTCCCAAATGCAGAGAAGGTTATCAACAACATGACCATGAGTCTCTAATCTTGATAATGGTCTGCAATTTGATTTTCTGCTCCTTTACGATCAGGTAGCTCTAAGTTAAACTCATGTAGTAACAAAATCCACAGGATCAATCAAGGATTTGTATTTTTTTTATTTAAGAGTTACTTGATGGCCACATGGTCTGTGTGAACAATAACATTTGCGCCCACTAAGTACACTCTAAATTTATCAAATGCATAAACCACCACTAACATCTCTTTTTTAGTGACTGTATAAGTCATTTGGGCATCGTTCAAGACTTTACTAGCATAGTAAATAGAGCAAAATGCCTTGTCTTTTCTTTGCCCCAAAACTGCTCCTATAGCCACATCACTAGCATCACACATCAATTCAAATGGCAACTCCCAATTTGGAGAAATCATAAATAGGAGCTTCTATCAGCTTCTTTTTCATCTTCTCAAAGGCTTCTTGACAATCTTCCCCAAAATCAAACTTGGCCTCTTTTTCTAACAATTTGCACATCAGGCTCACAATCTTTGAAAAGTCCTGAATAAAACGCCTGTAGAAACCTACATGCCCCAAGAAACTTTGAACTCCCTTCATTGTGACTGGATGTGGTAGCTTTTCAATCACTTCAATTTTGGCTTAATCTACTTCTAGTCCTCTATATGAAACTTTATGGCCAAGGACTATTCCTTCCTTCACCAAAAAGTGTCACTTCTCCCTGTTCAACACCAAATTTGTCTCTTCACATCGAGATATGACTTGATCTAAATTCTGCAAGAATTTATCAAAAGAATCACCATAAATAAAGAAACCATCCATAAATACCTCAAAAAATTCTTCAACCATGTTGTTTAATATTGCCATCATGCATCTCTAAAATATTACAGATGCATTGCAGAGGTCAAATGGCATACAACTAAATGCATATTTACCATACCGACAAGTAAACGTCGTCTTCTCTTGGTCCTCAGGAGAAAAGGCGATCTGATTATAACTTGAGTAACCATCAAGAAAATAGTAATATTCCTGCCCTATAAATCTATCCAATATTTGATCAATGAACGGGATGGGATAGTGGTCCTTCCTTGTGGCTTCATTCAACATCCAATAGTCAATGCAGATTCTCCATCCAGTCACCGTGCAAGTGAGAATTAGCTTATTTTCTTTATTAGTAATCATGGTCATCCCACCTTTCTTTGGGACACAATGTATTGGTCTTACCCACTTGCTGTCTAAAATTGGATAAATAATCCCATTATCGTGTAACTTTATGACCTCTTTCCGCACCACGTCTTTTATCACTTGATTCAACCTATGTTGTTGCTGCACTCTTAGTTTGAAACCTTCTTCCATGTGTATCTTGTGCATGCAAAAAGATAGATTTATTCCTGTAATGTCAGACATCTGCCACTTGATCGCCTTCTTCTTTCTTTTCAACACTATCATTGCTTTCTTTACCTGCATATCAGATAATCATATAGATAAAATAATAGGCAAGGTTTCATTGTCACCAAGGTAAACATATTTTAAGTGAGGGGAAAGAACCTTAAGCTCCAATTTTGGAGCTTCATCAATTGAAGCTTTGGGGGATGGACTATTTGGCTTATTCAATGGCTCTAAAGGCAATTTTCTTGTTTCAATGACTGTCGAATTCATGACTTCAATTAATTCCAATGCCCCCACATATCCATAAAGATCACAACCCATCGAGGCTTGCTCTAATGGATCATTAGTAAATAACAACCTCTAATGAGACTCTAAATCTATAACGGATATAGTAGACAACTCCTCATATATAGATGGCAATTTTAGCACTTTATACACATCAAAAACCTACACTTTATCATGCGCTCTTATTGTTATCTTCCCTGCTGCTACAACAATTAATTACTATCCTATTGCTAGGAAAGGCCATCCCAAAATAAATGGAACAATAAGATCAGCTTTAAAGTCAAGAATTACAAAGTCCACCGAAAAGATTAAGGATCCTACTTGCACCAAAATATCTTTAATAATACCATCAGGCCTAGAAAGAGACCTATCTGCCAACTACAAAACAATAGTAGTGGGTTTGGGACTTTCAAGACCCATCTTCCGGTACCAAAATATGTATATAAGATTGATGCTAGCCCTCAAGTCACACAATCCATGAGAACTGATGGTCTGCCCAATAGGTGCCTATAACATAAAACTACCTGGATCCTTCAACTTTGTGTGTAGTTTATTTTGTATCTTGGATGTGCACTCCTCAGTAAGTGCAACTGTAGCATATTCAGTCAACCGTTTCTTATTTACCACTACATCCTTCAGGTATTTTGCATATTTTGGAACACTTTATAGAATATGAACAAGAGGAAAGTTTATGTGAACCTGCTTTAGAAGATCCAAGAAATTCTTGTAACTTCCCTCCTCCTAATATTTTCTTGCCCTTTGAGAATAGGGTAAACGTAAAGTATTCTTTTCCACGTGAATTTCATCACTTGCAGCTTTTTCCTAGACTTTTTTCTCCTTGTTTTCTTTAGAACCATTATCACAGACTGTGGGAATAACCTGCTCCTAAATCTTCTCCTTAGCTTGCAATCCACTTTTTGTTGTAATCGCATTCACCTACTTTGACTTTGCCTCAGTATCACTAGGCAGGCATCCTTGAGGTCTTATATTCTGTGTTCCTGCAATTTGACCAAGTTGCAACTCCAGATTTCTCATAAGCAATTATTGACTCTTCAATTCTATTGCAAACTGTGCTTGTTGAGTCTTTACTTCTGCTGCAAAAAGTGCTTGTTGAGCTAAAAGTTGTTTTATCATCTCTTCTATATTACTAGCTTGAACAGTAGCCCAATATTCTGAACCTGCTGTTGAATTGATTGCATTGGCCCTATAAGATTAGTGTTTTGTGCCTAATTTTCACTCCATGAGAAATTAGGATGGTTCCTCTAGTTGGGATTATATGTTTTCCTAAAATTATGCTATCTCTGATGATTTTCATTCCCAACATAGTTGATAGAATATGGATTAGCCGTGCAAACATCTACTGCATGCTCACTACTTCCACAAACCTCACACCAAGAATTTGCCTGTTGGACTACATTACCTATAGCTACTACTTGTGTAACCCCCAAATTTATGTTATTAAGCTGAGTAATCATATGATTTTGCATTGCTACAATCTGTTCTTGTAATGCAGTAAATTTGTCTACCTCTAATACCCATGCAACCTTCTTAGGAGAACTCCTCGAATCAGCATGCTAGTTAGGATTCCCTTATGAAATCTGATTCAGCAGTGTGTACAATTCTTCATAAGTCTTTTTAAGAGCCTGCCCACCTGCTGCCGAATATAAGAGAATCTTCGTATTTGGTTCCAATCCCTTAATTAAAGTATGGACAAGAACATCATTGGACTGATGATAGTGAGGAAAATTTCTGAGCATACCTTTAAATCTCTCCCAAGCTTGGTAAAGATTCTCTCCTTCTTTCAATCTGAAACTTAGAATCTCACTTTTCAAACGTGCAGTCTTCCTGGATGGAAAGAATCGAATAAGGAACTTCCGAGCTAGATCTTCCCATGAAGTGATGAGGAGTGGTGGTTAAGCATGTAACCATTTTTCTGCTTCCCTAATTAGAGAATAAGGAAAGAGTGTCAATCTAACATAATCAGAATTCACCCCTTCAGGAATGTAAGTATCGCTTATTTCCAAGAAAGTCAGTATGTACTGTTGCGAGTCTTCATATGAAAGGCCATAGAATTTTCCCGTTGAATTCAACAATTGCACCATATTTTGCTTCAATTAAAATTAACCACCTGGTTCGAGCTTGCAAATACTATTTGTCACATGGTTTATGAGTGGGATTGCCACCTCACGAACATGTCTAGCAACTGTCTGAGCAGGAATAATTATGATAACCGAAGCTGGGAAATTTTTGGCATTTGGATTGATAGGGACCTTTGGATCAACTAGATGAGCCATTTGAGCCTGTTGATTAGGATATTGAGCTCTTTGCCTCTATTGAATATCATTTCTTGTTCTGTAAAAGGCTCTAGCAACTCTTTATCTCTCGCCAGTCTTATAGTCAGCTAATCCTGCAAAAATTCAGCCACTAAGATCAAGCCGTTAATAGTTAAACTTATTATCAAAAACCAAAAATTTAGCAATTTACTTATTATATTAGTCCCGTTAATGGCACCAGAAACTTGTTGTGGTCAATAACACATGCAAGTGCACACGTTCGTATAAGTAATATAGTGACTTAGACAGTCAGATATCATTCCCACGAGGACTAAGCAACTATAAATTTACCAAACTCTGAGTTTTAGAAAATGAGGTATTAAGTGTTGTAATTTATCAAGATGATTGTGAATTTAAGAATAAGAATGTAAATTAATAAATAATAAATAAAAGTTTATGACTAGAGAAAAGCAAGCAACGGCTGTAAACAGTAATGATAAGAATTCCAGGGTTGAGGCACTTCGAACAATCCTACAAATCTCTATTCTTATAGAAATCTAATTGATTATCGGGTTGTTGATTCACAAGGTTTATGCTACGATTTTGGTCTCCCGACCTCAAATCTTACATCTATTGAATATTGCAGCTACAACTCCCAAAGAGATACAATAATTCTTCTAGATTCATAAAGTTATCTTCTTTTAATTGAACCAAGCAAGGTTTCTAGGTATATCCCTATTCTAGATGCTAATTCAAACCCCTTTTTTTTATAAAAGGATAAGAACCTTGCTCCTTAATTTCTTCATTCTATCCTATGATTCTCCTCCTGGATTCACATAGCAATATAGATTTTTTCTAATGGTGGACACTCATCAAAATAGTAAGCTCATGACATTAAGAACAACCTAGATCATAATCCAAAAAGAAACTACTATAAAGATTATCAAAGAGTAATCACGTTCTTGGCCTCAACACCAAAACAAGGGTATTTAGCTACTCATGTTTGAATTCAACATCAAAAAGAGATACTTAATCATATCAAAAAAATATCTTAAAGAAAAGAAGTTCAAATAAAATCTAAGAACCCTAAAAGTGGTGGTTTTCTGCTTTTTCCGCTACTGGTGTGCTTGCCAAAAGTCCCCCAAATTATCTTGGATTTTTCCTTTTATAGCTGGGACAAAATACTAAAAATCCTCCCAATTTTATTAGATGGCACGTCGCGCCATGCCATCAAATGTCATATTCTGTCAAACTTTCTATAATTGCAAAAAACCATCATTTAGTGAAATTTTGAAATTAACACTCATTATGACACGCCACTATCGATGTGAGCCACTGGTTTTTGACAATTGTGAAATCTCCTTCCTCCACGACACGCTAAACTTCTAGGTCTCAAAAATTGGTAACTAGGCTTGTGCCACAACGCAGTGAAATCACGGACCAACGTTGGATTATACCAAATGGGAATTTGAGCCTCTCCGCGATGTGCCATAATCACACTACTCCACTAAAATTCTATCAATGCCATTTTCTCGATCGACGTGACACGGTGACTTTATAAGCGTGAAGTTCTACCTTCCATCTTGTATTTTTGAGCTATGTTCCCATGACTTTTATTCCTTCTACCATGACATATCGTTAATGTATCCAGTTGCGTCTAATTCATCAAAATTTGAGCCTCAAAAACACTAATGATATCCATTGGGTGCAGAACAAAATTAAAGATGAATTATACTCAAGAATTCACATTAAAGTTCTCAAACCAAGTCCAAATATGGGTGTATATTGGTGCCTTAAACATATAAATATGCCCTAGATCACAGGTGTACCTAACCATTTTTCATATGGAGTCTTGAAGTTCAAAGATGCAGAAGGAGCACGGTTGACAATATAACAACTTGTAGAGACAACCTCTGCCCAAAAAGCATTTGTCAACCCAACATTTGAAATCACGCAAAGGGATTTTTTCAAAAGAGTCTTGTTCATTCTTTCTACAATACCAATTTGTTGTGGTGTCATCCTCGTAGTGCGATGTCGAGCAATTCCTCTATTTTTGCAAAAATTTGTTGATCTCGTCATTTTAAAATTCCAAGCCATTATCTGTTCTAAGTCGCTTGACCTGTTTTCTTGTTTGCTTCTCAATCAAAACTTTCCATTGTTTGAGAGTTAAGAAAATATCAATTTTGTTTTTTAGGAAATAAACCCAAACCTTCCTTGAATAATCATCAATTAAATTTAACATATACCTAGCACCACATTTTGATGGGGTACGAGAAGGACCCCAAAGATCTGAATGAATGTAGTCCAAAGTACCTTTTGTTCGATGAACTGCTGGAGATTTGAAGCTAACTCTTTTCTTTTTTTCAAACACACAGTATTCGTAGAACTTTATTTTTCTGACACTTTGTCCACACATGAGACCTCTTTTAGTGAGAATGGAAAGACCTCTCACACTTATATGTCCCAATCGCATATGCAATAATTTGGTGATGTCAGGATCCGATTGATTTGAAGTGGGAATGTGCAGCAGCACCTGGAATAGTGGATCCCATTAAAATGTACAATGTACCTGATCTGTATGTTTTCATGAACACAAGAGCACCTAGAGACTTTCATAACTCCACATTCACCTGTGTATTTGCACCTAAGAGATTTTAGAGTGCTCAAAGAAATGATTTTATCAAGTCAGGAACATATCTTACATCGGTGAGAGTTCTCACCGCACCATCGTGCATTTTAATTTAGACTTTACCTTTACCAAAAACTTTGCAAGGAGCACTATTGCCTATCAAGACAACAACACTTTCAATAGATTCGAATGTGGTAAACAAATCCCTATTGGTAAATAAACGATAAGAACAATCCAAATCTAAAATCCACTCATCATTAGATTCAAAACTATTATTAGCTGGTAAAAATATTGTTCCCCCAGACTCATCCGCAGCTACACTTGCTTCGCGGATTCTGCTCATTATTGTTTTCCATTTTCTTTTCTTTATTTTTCAACTTATAGCATTCAGAATAATATGACCTTTCTTGCGACAGTTTTTGTACACTTCATTTCTGTATTTAGACTTTGACCTTGATTTTGACCTCTCACTATTTGATTCTTTCTTATTAGATCTACCTTTTACAAAGAATCCTTCCTCATGGGTTGCGCTACTTGTTCCAATAATATCTCTATCTATATGTTCCTTTGTTTTTAAGATAGGTTTGATTTCTCTATAAGAGATATTATCCTTTCCATAAAGAATAGTATCTCTAATATGCTTAAATAATTGAGGTAAGGAAATAAGTAATAAGACAACTTGATCTTCACCATTAACTTCAACGTCTATATTACTCAAAATGATAAGAATAGAATCCAAAGCATCAAGATGTAAGAGTATAGAAGTACCTTCAACCATACGAAATGTGTAAAGATTTTGCTTCAGGTAAAATTTACTTTCCACTGTCCTCTTCATATACAAGGTTTTTAATTTTTTCACATAAAATCTCATTTGAGAGATTTAGAATGATACCTGATTTTTCCTCTTTGTCTATGATGGTAAATTCTTCGTCCGTCATATTTTCTGGCTTCATCTCCTATCCTTCCAGTGCCATATCTAAGCTATCCTGAATTAGGATAACTTCCATATTTAATTGCCACATCCCAAAGTTTGCACTTTGATGAAATTTCTCAATGTAAATCTTTGTTATAGTCATTTTGGCTACTAAAAATAAGCTGGTTAAATCTGACTCGGATACCAATTTGTAAGTATAGAGAACTCGGTTATTGCAAAATTTAGCCAAAAAATATTACAATGACAATAACAAGTTTATAATAACGGTAATTAAAGAAAATAAAGGAGGTAAAACTTTAATGTGTTTCAGTTAGTGTGGCCTACGTTCACAAGCGGGGAGGAGCAATTTCACTGTATCAACAAGAGTACAATAGAGAGGTTATGAAAATTAGAGTTGTCACTCTAATTAAATCAAATATTCCAAGAGAACAATCTCACAATATCACTCCAAGAAAAGACTCATACAAGTGTTTTCCAACACCCACTCTCTATCTAAATACTCTAATAGAAAGGGAGAATAAATACAAGAGAATGAAAGAAATCTTGAAATTGAGATGAAAATGGGCTTGTTGATGTCATCCATGATGTTAATGGAAGATGTAAATTTTAATATTTATATGTGAATGAGGAAAATTTACCACTGCAAAATCTTTGGCGGCAACTTTGTTTAACAAAACCAACAAATAATCTTTCAAAACTCTTGAATTATTGTTTACCAAGTGTGAACCAAAGAAAAAAACTAAGGCCACATTTCAAATTATTTGATACAAGACATAAACGTGCCATTTAACTTAGCCTCAACTGACATCTATACCCACCAATTTTGGGTGTGCACAAGTAGACACTTAAACTTCTATAAAGTTGAACAATTAAATGCATATATCCTATGTGACATCCTACATGCTAATTCACATCCTACGTGGTGTCCTGTGTGTATTATGCCATATTAGACGCGTGTGCCAAATTAAGGGCACATTATTTATTTTTCTGATAACTGTGATATCCAGGCCTTCTTACAGACCTTGACTAAATTCATGAGATACTTGCTACCTTCTAGCAATAGGTACTAAGAAACTTAATCCAATAATGCTAGAATAGATGGGAAGAAATCATCTATTGTTTGTCTTTATTGGAAATTGAATCGAAGACCTCATGATGCTCAACCCAACTTTTTTGAACCACTAGGTCACACTGTTGGTGCTTAAAAGGAACATTTAGGCCAAATACGTTTACAGTAAACTCAGTTACTACTGTAACTAGTATATATTAACTTAAGTCTTTCCAAAATGACTTTAACTTAAGGGGTGGAGCTAAGTAGGGGGAAAGAATCACAAGAACCCCTTTGATAATTTCAATATTTATGCATGGATTAAAAATTTTATTATATATATATATAGTAGACGTTTAATTGAATTCTCGTGATGAAAATTCTAGCTCTGCTGCTGATATAATTTTTTATTATTTTGAAGGTTCAAAGAAATTCACATTTCCTCGTTGCTAATTTCCATTTTAGGAAATTCTTTTTTGGAGAATTTCAAAAGGTTTACCCCAAATTGGAGAAATTGTGGTAATGGTGGAATAGATTTTTGTGTCGGATTTGGAGAATTAAAGAGGGAAAGGAAGAGAAGGGACTTACATGTTAATGGGAAATATTACCAACATGGATTGTGATGGGAACACTCCACCATTAACCAAAGGTCTCGGTTTCGAGCTCTAGTTATGTAGAAAATCCTATTAGTAGTGCTACCCCAGAATCGGCCCTACAGTGCACTATTCGGATTAGTCGAGGCTCTGATGTGGGTACCGAACATCGGGTAGGAAATAAAAAAAAAGGAAAATATTTCTAATTATTCCCGCTAAGGTTTAAAGTGTCCTCTCATTGTCTGAATTTATGTGACATAGTTAAAATATAGAGAGTGAAATAGTTTAGTTTTGATGAGAATTTTTATGTTAATTGAAATACTTCTTGTTAGCCCCTCAATATTTAAATGGCGATGAGAAATATTCACTTTTTTGGATTTCTCTTTCAATTTATTCAAAAAAATATTGTTTGGCCATAATAATTTCTAATACAACTTGGAGTTGTATTTGAAAAAGTGAAAAACTATTCTCCACCCGTTTTCACTTTTTTTCATCTTACTAGTCAATGGAAATGCGTGTTGCACATTTATTCCAGAATACTTAAGATGATTTATTAGGTTCATTCAGTTGGGAACAAGTTATTTTGGGATTAATTATCGTAGATTAACTATCGCGGGTAAGTTATCCCACCATATATATGAAATAACTTATTATATTAAATTGATATAAATGGTGAGATAAATAATTTCGGGACTAAATAATACTTTCATCCAAACAAAGGATAAATACTCCTGAATTTTATCCTGACATTATTATAACTTATAGCTCACACCAAACGACTCCTAATAAAGAGATCCTAGAAAAATAAATGGATCACACAAACCATCAAATCAAACTATCAAATCCAAGATATAAATAATAATAACCAAATCAAATGATAACATAACAAAAAATAATAGAAAATCCAATATCAAAAAAATACTTAAGTAATGAACTTAAACCGTAGATAAGTGTAACCTAAGAAATGACTGTTAATTTTTTCAACTACGTCATTTGGCGGCAACATATTTATTTTATCCAATATTTTGATAAAAAAATTTACAACTGAGAGAAAAACGTAAGTAATTTCAAAAAGGGAGAATCTATTGTCAATCGTTAATTATGTATAATTTATATATATTTTACAGCTATTATCTAAAACAAATAAAGAAAGTCAAAAATAGTGATTCCCGTGAATGTAAGAAGATAGACTTGAATTAAAAATTTAAAAAACAATAAAAAGAACAAACCATAGAATAGAAGAAATCGTATGTTTCTTGTAAGTTGATTCGAAATATTATTTAAACAGAATTATAATTTTTTTATATATATATAAGGTATAATTCTAATGGATTTAAAAGTGCTAAGTATTATTATTTCGTACCTATATCAAACAAAGAATTTAACTAATTTTTAAATCATAAACATTCTATTGTAGAGTTTATAATGATTTGAAGAAGAAAAAACTGAAAGTAATTACATCAAATTATGTAGGGTATAATAAAATAAAAAAGATCTTACACGTTTCAAATCTCCAAGACCATAACTTAACTAATAGTTTGTCCTAAGTTGTGCTCACAAGCTTGTTGCATGTTTTGGCGTAAATTATAATGAAAAAGAGAATCGTGAATTTTGTCAATGTTTCTTTGTTAATGGTTGACCCTAACATTTTTCTATTTGAAACATGGAAGGATTATAGTTATGCAAATTCTCCTATTTTAGAAATTGTTTTTTGTTTGAGCACTTGTCAAATATTAATTATAGAAGGATTTGTTTTTAATTTTGTAATTCTCCTATTTTAGGAGTTTTTCTTTTATATTTTAGGAGTCTAGCCAATTTTATAAAAACATATTAAATAATGGTTCAAAAAAAAAGATGAAAAAATGATTTTGTTTATTGCGGAGTCTTTTAATAAAGAAAAAAAAAGTTCAAAACTTTTAATATAGTGTAGATTGTATTGAGATAAGATACCAGTATCTCAAATTATATCCGAAATTGCTACAACATACCTAACTCATCTTTTCAATACTTTTCTTAGCCTTTATAGGGGTACTATTACCCCCTAAACTCATCTTTTCTATAATTTATGGGCTTTCTTTTTTATTAACATGACTGTTAAGTAGTAATACATTTTTAGGTAAATAGATATAAATGGCCAGCCAGGTCAAACAATTGTCACACGATAGCTCTTAAAATAACATTCCAATATTGTAGCCAATCTTTTTGAAGCATAAGGAAACCAAAGCCCACATGTCCCCCCTACATAGCATTAGAGATAAAATCATGTGCTCCACTTTCCCCTAATTTTTTTATGTCACGACTCAATTTACGAGTCATGATGGCACACATCAATATCCACTAGTAGGTAAGACAATACCAAAATTTGAATCTAACAAAATGAGTTAATTCGGTAAGAAAGGACCAACATAGGCAAAATTTAAAGAACATCAATTTCTAACACTAGGGTTATAGATATAATAAGAAATCAATATATACCAATGCCAAAGCCTAGTAGATCTAGTACAAGAGAAACTAATAGTATTAATACAACTCCAAGTCTAAAATAGTTAATACATCTGCCTCAAATACTAAAGACTAAATACAAAAGATGGAAGGAAATCGGGTGACTCGAACTCCAAGAGCTCACCCTATCTACGAAAATCAATCACTGCACGAACCACGATCAATGATGACATCTAATACTCGAATCTACATCAAAAGGTATAGAAGTATAGTATGAGTACCAAAACAATGGGTGCTTAGTAGGTATCATCAGCCGACTAAGCTAAATGATGATATAAGAATGATAACATGCAAGATAATCATAACTAAGTCAAGGTACAAAATTGAACCTGAATCATCTCCATCATCATTGTATATAATAAGTAAGCAATTTTTAATAACGGTATGACATAAGACACTAACACATGTCAATATCACCACATACATAAAAAGCATGGAATATAAAAAATAACAATATAATATAAGGTATCAATGCATGCCAATATCATCTAGCATAAGAAATAAATGATTCAAAATTATAAAGCAATGCAAGTGCAATCACAAACAAACACAAGTAAAAAGTTGGCACCCATACACCAACTAGTGCATAAAGTAAAGAACCCATCATGACATTCCATACCACCGAAGAGTACACCCAAGAGAGCATAAAGCATAGAATTGAATCACACACACACACACACACACATATATATATATAACAAACTTTCTTATTATCCATAGTTTTCCACAATTTTCATCAAACGGCTATTTGTCAATATTCATAATATCACCAATAATCATAATTGAATAACAAATACGAATATACTCATAACCGTAACCATACCACCATATTGGAACCATCTCATCATTACATCCTATTCACTCATTATTAGCTAGCCAACACTTATTTATGAACCAATTACTTACTAGTCATCATATAACCTCTAATTATTATTCATCCACTATTCATCAGCTAGTCACTATTCATGGATAAACGTCTAAACATTATTTACTCACTGGCCAAAAGTAGAATCTACTCAAGATTCACCATTAGACCGTATCCTCCAATTAACTAATATTCATTTCTAGCCAACATAATCCCCCTTGTCACCATTTAATAAAAGACCACTAATCACCATGAGTACACTTATTCATCTCTCAACTAACATCTCTTGGTAACTAGCATCATTAATCCATAAATCCTCATTGAATAATTAATCAACATCATTAACTTAGTCATTAGTAGCAACTAATCATCACCATCGCTAAACCGATTATCATTAACCACCATAATGAAATAATCATCCCTATTAATATCCATCAATGGCACTAGTCTTCTTTACCACTAAGATTTACAAATTCACTAGTCACTATTAGCCACTTAAGTAATATCCACCAACAAGCATCTTTCATCCTTAAATCACCAACTATACCACTCTATACCTTAACCCTTAGAAAACTATATCTGATACTTATAATATCAATATTATACCACACTACACAAGAACATCAATAAACATAGAAGTTTCATACATAGGGCTAGTCGGATTCAACCTGTAGGTGCACATATAAGGACATCAATAATCATATCCTTCGGCATTTCCGAGCATCATCATGTCATTATAATATCCTCCAAACTCAAACAAGTATCAATATTTCATCATAATATTCTCTTACCTTGACGGGTATCAATATATCATCTCAATATCTCTTGGCCTTGCTGGAAATCAATATATCATCTTAATATCTTCTGGCCTTATCAGACATCAATATATCATCATAATATTCTTCAACTTTGCCAGATATCAATATATCATCATAATATCCTCTCGACTCAAATTGGGTATTAATATTATCAACATATCTTCCAGACTCAGACCAGATATCATATCATCAACATATTCTCCTAACTCAAATCGGGTATCAATATCTTCAACATATTCTTTGGACTCAAACCAGGTATTCAATATCATCAACATATACTTCAAACTCAAACTGAGTATCGATATCATTAACATATCCTCCGTCCTTGTTGAGTATCATCATATTATCATAATATCATCATAATAGACAATTAATATCAATAATAAAGAACAAGCCCCACAAGGGCTAAAGTAAATGACAAGCCCCACAAGGACTAAGATAAAGTGCAAGCCCCATGAGGGCTAAAGTAAAGCTCAAACCCCATGAGGGCTAAAGTAAAAGAGAAGTAAGGATGAGCATACCTTTATATCTCATCATTCATCATCGAGGACAATTTATCCATAAGTATGTGAATATATAAATATATATATATATATAAAGAGAGAGAGGGAGAGAGAGAGAGCATGTATATTAAAAAGAATTAACGGATTCAATATGATTAGTAGCATAGCTTGTCATGTGGTCCATAATTATACCATTTAGAATCCTTAGTATCATGACTCATAATATTAGCAATAAGATGGCATTCTAACATAATCACTTGTTAGGTTACTAGACAAATCATAACACGAGTCCAACATAATTTATAGAATATCTTTACGCATAGTCAATAATCATGCCTTCTAACACCATTAAAAACATCATTTTCAATATAGACAATTAGGAAGATTTTCAATACAATTTATTAGTATAATTATTAAACATGATCATAACTTGGGCAATAGTATAGTTAACGACCTGAACACTAGTCTAAATGGTGGCTTAATCAAGAGTATAGTCAAGGACTCATCATTACAAAATCCATAATTTAGTCATTTAGACCTTGGGCATAACCATAAGCAATATCATGAATAATGGTCCATTAGTAGCATATTTATTGGCCTACTATTGTCCTAAAGATATTTCATCATTAGTATAAACAATGGTTAAAGCATTAAATGATCCATAATTTATTCATATCATGATCAATAATATCATTTATGGCATAGGCCATATTATAAACAAGGGCTCATTTAACAGAATGTTCAGTAGCCTTACCACTCATAATCCTAATAACATAATTAATAGCTTGACATAAACTTTATCTAACAATGCAGACAAAGGCATAATTACTTGTGCATAATTCTCAATGCCATTCCACATAACCAACAAGTACCAACAATCATTAATATTTCCTCAAAATAACACTCTTTAGTTAATTACTAAGCGTAAAGGTTCAGGGGAACTAATTACAAGGCTTGTCTTTAGGTGGGTCAACAAGCCCACATCTAAATCCCCAAAATACATTCTAATACAATTTCCATCCCAAACTAGGTTAAGGTATCAAAATAAACTCTTAGATGTATAGCAAGCCACCATGAGACCTAATGTAGATATTCTACTCAAGCACCTTTACTAAGTCTAGTGGAACCAAGGCAACCTTTCCTAGTAAAAGAAACTAAGACCAATTTACTTTAAGTATGAGAAACTAGAGAATTATACATAAGGTTGAGTATTCGAAGGCATTCTCATGCTAAACACGAGTAAAGAAGTCTATTCCACCTAATATAATGGAAAACAAGTCAAGCCTTCCAACTTCTAAAATACATATATCTTAGTTGGTCCAACTAATGCAAGTCTTGCATTTAATCAATCCACTACTTAAAGCCATCCCAATCTAACAAGATATTACAATTATATCAAAACATAGCTCAATCTAATAAGGAGTAATCCTAACCTTCCTTAAATTCAAAGAAAGCCCGCGAACCATTTAACCTTTGTTTTTCCTTTCTGAGGAGCTTCTTCAAGGTGTCAATCTATCAAAAACACTATTAACACATCATTATGAGAATTTGATACCCACATTGCACCATTGTGCTTTGGTTCCAAAAAGACACCAAAAACCTTAAGTGTGTCATAAATATAGAAAACACATTTTTGAAACCAACCTAATGTTCAGACACCAATAGGGAATCATAACCCTCAAGAATTAGGTGAAAACCAAGAATATTTGGGGTAAACTCAAGCCCTTAAACAACTTGGAGTTTTGGTCTAAATTCAAGAAATGAAAGCTTGAAAAAGGATGGATTCAAACCTTTAATCTGTTGTTAGTCACAAAAATATATGTTAATCAAGGTTTTAACTTACCCCCAAGGATCAATTTGAAGTTAATAAATAATTATAGGGCTTCTAGGTCTCAAATGAAAGTGAAAATGGTCAATTTTGCGACCCAGGGGTAATTATAGTACCTTGGTCGCGGTTAAATGGGGTCTGAGAGGTCAAAACTTATTTTTGGCCTTTTTGATTCATTTGGACTCCATTATTTACAAATAAACTATGTAAACCCACTAAATTGAATGTTCCAGATGCATTGGTAAAGTTGGATTCTCCATCCAAGGTCATTTAGACCAATTGTGGGCCCCACACCTATGCCTACCAATTTTCTCTCTTTTCGCCCAATTGGTCGAAATGAACTCGGATGTCCTTGGACCTAAAACAAGGGTCTTTCTAACCTAAAATCAATATTCAAGAGCTATTAGAAGCATCGAAATTTGTATTTGAGGTTTTTAACTAAAGTTTTCGCTTGATGGCCATTCAGATACAGCGAAGACTTTCAAATAGGGAATTGGTGCTAAAGCCAAATGAACTGCCTGGTAATTGAACTATCAATTCCACCAAGTCTTAAATGACTTGAGATAACTATGAAAAATCTCTAACAATGAAAATAAGCGAGCAGTGCTGAAAATTAATTAACGGGTCATTCCAATATCCACTAATAAGGAACTTTCATCCCCAAAAGTTAAGGATAGGGAAGTACCTAAAGCCTTAAATGAGTGAGGATTCTAGGTTTGCATCTTTCTCTCTATATCCCAAGTGGTCTCCTTAAATGGGAGATGTGTCCACTCAACCTTAGCAACTGGTTTTTGGGGCGCAATCGCCTCACATCACTAGCCAAAATGAGCACAGGCTCCTCAATAAAGGTCAAACAATCACCCAACTTAGATGAGCCCCATAAAAAAAATGAGAAGGTGACGTGACCAGCCCTAGAGCCTTATAGTAATGGGCTTCCTAAGTTTTACCAAGACCAGATACCACCCCTATTACGAACCTAAACTCCAGCTGCCTGCCATGAGTTGGCTGAATTTTCAACATGTAGCAAGATAGTTCATCAACCCATATGAAGACTCTGGGATAAGATCATAAATATGACTGACATAATCGAGGCAAACAATTCTATACCAATAATCCAACCATACCAAACCATACCAAAATAAGAGCCATAAACCAGGCCATAACTAAAGATGTTCCAGAACATAATATAACTTATCCCAAATTGAAATAGAATGGAACAACCAACAATATCATCCAATGATGGAATAGGATACTTATTATTTACCATCACTTTATTCAACTACTAGTTATCCATGCATATTCGAAGGGAACCATCCTTATTATGCATGAATAATAATGGTGCACCCTATGGGGACATACTAGGACGGATGAAACCCTTATCTAAAGATCCATGAGTTTCTCCTTAAGCTCCTTCAACTCAGTCAGAGCCATTTTGTATGGGGGAATTAAAATTGGATGAGTGTCCCAAACAAGATCAATCCCAAACTTAATTTCCCTATCAGGAGGAACACCAGGAAGGTCATCAAAAAAGACTTCAATAAATTTATTTACCACTGGGATGAAAACAAAGAAGGACCATCTGAGTTAGAATCTTTAACCCAAACTGGATGAAGGAGACATCTCTTGGAGATTAATCTTTGAGCTCTAAAATAATATATAAACTTCCTCCTGGGAGATAAGGGACCACCCTCCCACTTAACAACTGACTCATTAGGGAATTTAAAGATAACCTTATAGGTCTAACAGTCTAGAGAAGCATAGCATGAGTGCAACCAATCCATCCTCAATATGATATCAAAATCCTCCTTATCTAATTCAAACATACCCACCACAGATACCACACCTTTATTTAGACTCTTCTAGCAGTTATAGAGTCACCTACTGAGGTAGAAATAGAAAAAAGGTCTGAAACACACCTCGGAAAAAAACCAAAATGCACAGCCATAAATAGGGTCACGTAAGAAAAAGTAGACCTCGAATCAAGTAAATAGTACACATCACGGGAAAAGCATTTCAACATACCAGTCATAATATCAAGTGATGCCTCAGACTACTGTCGGGTAGTGAGAGCATAAAGATAGTTCCGACCAGTGTCGGAACTAAATAGTGCACCCTTTGGTGTCGGAGCTGATGATGAAGCAATTGTAACCTTGTTTTCTCCCGAAGCAACCTTACTAATAGAATAGTTTCTAAGCATATGCCCTAGCTGACTATAGTTGAAGCACTTATCCCTTTCTTCTTCATAATAACTCCGATGCAATCTACCATAAAACCTACAGAATGGATATGATGGAGCTGACTAGGCCTACTGGCCTGAGATTGGGCACCTTGTACCCTTAATTTATTGCCACCATGGAAACATCTATCACCCAACTAGTTTGGGTAGGGAAACTAGCCATTCAGTAAGACCCAAAATTGTCC
Source organism: Capsicum annuum (assembly GCF_002878395.1). Taxonomy (NCBI): domain Eukaryota; kingdom Viridiplantae; phylum Streptophyta; class Magnoliopsida; order Solanales; family Solanaceae; genus Capsicum; species Capsicum annuum. Next base: position 22,411,659 of record NC_061117.1, on the reverse strand, counting down.
CACTTCTTCTTGGTACATTTCCCAACATTCGTGCCACTCTACAGCTATCCATTACTCTCTTAGAGAACCTAAAATTCTTGCCTTGCCTCTCTTCTATTTTGGCCTACTTCTTCTTATCTTCTTCAACCTATTGCATATACACAAACAACTTGGAGATATCCATGTACTTGATTAACAAGGAAGCCTTACTCTCCAATATTAACTCTTTGGACAACCCAAAAGTAAACTTCCTCATTCTAACCCTTGTGCTAGAAACCATCTCCAGAGCATACCGAGACAAGTGGTGAAACTTTAAGGAATACTCTTTGATAGGTGTCTTATCTTGCTTCAGATTAACAAACTCCTCTTCCTTATCTTTCATTAACTCTTGAGGGAAGAATCAGTCCATAAAAGAATTAGAAAAATCCTTTTATAGAGGTGACTAATCACTTCCACCCCTTGCCTGATCCCATTCCTTGTACCATTGGTATTTCACATCCTTCAACTAATAGGCCAAAAACTCTATAACCTCCATATTCGTAGCATGCATAACATAAAAGATCTTTTCTATCTCATTCAGAAAACCTTATGGATCCTTTTCAACCTTAACACCCATAAAGGTCGGAGGGTTTAACCTCATAAATTATCCAACCCATGTGGCCTCAAAATATGGAGTAACAAAAACACCATGCTCAGACAATGTAGGTACTAAGTGTGTGTAATACCCCAAACTTTTTCAAGCTTAATTTCATTCCTTGAATGTTAAGAGATGGCTTTTAAAATAAATAATATTTAATTCATATAGAATTTTCTTGATTTCAACTTTCTATTATGAGTAAAATTGAATAAGATTTCCATCGATACTAAATTCTCCCAAAATTGACACTCGGTGAAAAAGTTAGGGCATTTTTAGTAAGAAGTGTGCCAACTGAGCAATCACCCCATCGCGATGGAGGGCAAATCAACATTCATAAATTTCTAGTAAATCATCATGATTCTACTACATTGTGGTGAGAATAGCGATGAGAAGGCCACCGGTAGTGGTAGAGGCCTAATTGACATTTGTTAAATTCCAATGGGTCACCGCGATTGCACCACATCGTGGTGAACCTAAAAACATCAATTGTCTATATCTAGTAAGTCACTGCGATTCCACCATATCGCAGTGGGTATCACGATGACACACTCACCGCATTGCGGTGAAGCCTTAAATGGTGTTCCAGTTAAGAATTTTAAATCCCAAGGGCAGTTTGGTCTTTTGCCTACTCCCCTAAATCATGAAAATAGATTATTAAAGGAATTATTGAGTAAAATATGCTAATTCTTCATTAATATCTCTCAAGTAAAAACTCTAAGCTTCAATCTCCAACTTCAAGAATCCCCTCCACCATTCTTCTTCCAAACTAGTTCAAATTTCAAGATTTCCAAGTCAAAATATCCAAAATTCAACCTTCAAGGGCACAAATAAGACCTCAAACCGAAGATTCTTCATCTAGTTCATTATCTAAGGTATGTAGGTTTTTAAAAAGGATAAATCTTTCATATTTGTGCCTAAAAATTTGAATTTTATCAAAGATTACATGATTTGTAAGTTAGGGTTTACACCCAAACCTTATCATTTTGAGTTTTTGAATTTACAAGTGATTTGAATATTGAAGTGCATGTTTTCTCATTTACTTGTGCTTTGACTAGAAGATTTCTATTATGAATTGTACTTCCCTATTGTGAATTGATATTGTTAAATGAATTTTAAGATGATTGTTAGGAATGAAGCTTTATTATGAAATTCTGAATATTTAAGTACATATGCTTTAAAACCCAAGTATGAATTTTGACATTTCAAGAAGAGTATATTATTAGCATGCTTTGACAAGTAAGTATTCAAATTTTTAAAGAAAGGTTGATCTTTTGATCCTAAGCTAAGATAGGAATCCACGTATTCGTACAGTTTATGATTTGTAGCAATGAGAAGCATAATTGGTTTTAATTTCTGACCCTTATGCTATTTTAAGGTGGATTTCCTAAAAGTTTTGAGAAATAAGTATGGAAGTAGTATTTAGCAATGAGTTGGGTATGATTCAAAGGTCTCGTGCCCCCGAACTATGTGTCATTATAGGTTTCTGATTTACCCATAGTGGGCTAAGATAGTGATCACTTAAGTTAAGGTTTTATTTTGATGGCAAGGGCAGAAAAACTCTTCCCAACTTAGGTAAGAGGTTGGACTCCATGTCAACTCAAATGGTTTGTTTCAGTTAGAAGAAACTCCCTAAGTCCCAAAGTTCCAAATATCTAATGCTCCTAATCTCTCTAAGTTTTAAAGGAAAAGAATTATAGAAAAGCTTTTAGAAAACTAAGTGTAAAGGCTCACAAGTTTTACTCAGATTATGCTTTACAGAAAGATATTAGCTCAGACTTCAGCTTTCAGCTTTCAAATTTAAGAGTGAGTCCTTTCTACAGTTAGATAAATATGATTTACAGATAGAAAATAAGTATAACTTTTAGACCTAAATGTTATGACTCACTAGATTTATAAAGTTTTATTTGCTATGTATGACTTTAGTTTTTAGTATTTCTGATATTTCAGACTATGTGAGTTATTTACATTTAGCATGCATTATTTTACAAATTATGATGATGAGATAATGTTTTGCTTATGTATTCACCCTCATGTACTTAGTACATCCTCAAAATACTGATCCACATATACGTCTATGTGTTACATTCTCTCTAATATATGTATGATTTGTAGCACACATCCATATTCAGACTATTTGTAGCTTTCAGTCAGCAGGTGAAGAGTCTTTTTAATTCAACAACTTGAGTCAGTTATACAGTTCGAGCAATATTTTATTTTTCTTTATTCAGTCATATTAATTTGGGATAGTTAGGGGTCATGTCCCGACTACCCATAGTCCATACTAGTAGAGGCTTCATAGACAGTTAGTAGAGTTAATGTATTTAAATCCAGTGTTGTTTTGAAAAAACAGAGTTGTAATCATATTAATATAGATTTATAGTGATCAAGTTCGCAAAAGATTTATATTTTTCCATATTTTCTTCAAATTTATGTGTTTTATTCAGTTGCTTATGAGTTATGCCAGTAGAAAGGCTAGCTTGGGATCACTTGTGATTGTAAGCACCATGTGACATCTCGGGACCCATTTTTGGGGCATTACAAAGTTGGTACCAGAGCCAGATTCAAGTTTCCTAAGGTGTGTATGAAGTCGTGTTTAGTAGAGTCTTGCAGAATGGTATAGAGATGTATGTACTTTTCTTAGAGAGGCTACAAGGCATTTAAGAAAAGTGTCCCTCCTTTCATTCTCTTGATCGTGTAGTAAAGTTATTCTCTCAGAAATTCCTATCTACTCACGTGTCATCCAAAAATTCTTCATTCATAACGTATTCTTAAGATGACATAATTAGCATATTCCAAGTCCTTCCAAGATGATGCTCTCATGTTTACTATCAGTAAGTTCAAAAGTCATAGAAGGGGTGTGAGAGGAGCTCGCCAGTGTGTTATAAGCTTCTCAAGTTGAAATTTTATCCTCATCCTTATGATTTATCCTGTTAAGACAGAGTAAGATATCTATTTAGATTCCTCTTTATCCCTTCAATACAGATAGTGCGTATAAGAAGAGAATGTATGAACCTAGATTGTTGAATAGAGTTTGCATTCGAGGGATATCATAACCTGGAGTGTTATGATTCATAAGTAGTAGAACCTTCTTATAGTTAGAAGTATGGGTATAGATGTGTAGTGACAAGAAAGTGTGAATGAGGATTGATAAAAATTATAGAGATGAACTTATAAATATTATCGAGATGTGTTAAGGTGATAGATATGTCCTTGCATTTTAGTTTAGTGGACGGTGAAGAAGGATTTATTAGTTAAGGTGAATTGATGTGTGCTTGAAGTATGGAAGGAGTCATTGATGATATTTGTTTTGTTAGGAAGGTATATGATATCAATGGAAGTATCTGACGGTTAAGTATTATGAATTCAAATTTATGGATGGGTGAATAGTAGTAATGTATAGAAGTAGTATGTGCTAATGGATTATAATAAGGAAACCCATAAGGTCATGATCAATTATTATTATTATAAGGCTTTAGTAGAATGGTGTATCTTGATGTCTTATTTTATAGATTCCAAGAGAGAAAAGTATGTGAGATTGCATGATTAATCATGGCTAGCACTACACATTAAGTTTGAATAGTCGATGACCATAAAGATGGAAATAGTGATTTCTTGCTTGGTGGTGCTAGTTATACAGAAGTGATCTAGTAGGCTTAAACAGTATATGCAAAAGTTTAAGTTGATTTATTCTTAACTTAGTATGATGATGTAAGTATGATGTAAAGTTGCCCAAAGTGATAGGGGGTTGCATTATTTTTGAAGTTTATTAAGTATTGTGTGTGGTTAATAGTACCCTTGAGTGGTTAAGTGGAAAAAGGGTAACTACTTTGTACCTGGTGTTATTAGTAGACAAATTAAGGAGTTATGGATAGTTGGTGTTGAGTCTTTTAAGTATGATTTTAATTCCTATGATTATAGAAGTGTGATCTTGGTAGGCTATAATTATGTGTTTAGGGAGGTAAATATGTTTGCTAATGGTAGTGTAAGTCTTTGATGATGATTATTGAAGGTAAAAATTTAAGAATAGTATGTATCAAGAGGGTGTTCAGGAATGAAGTTATTATAGTTTTTTAAAAAGTTTGGAATATCCATGTTAGGTATTAGAATCTAAGTTTAAATCTTTGAAAATTGAGCGAATAGAAATGAGAGTTGATGCCCTAGATGGTGTGACCTCAGGATGTAGTGATACTCATGAAGATTCTAAGTGAGCAAGTGTTCAAGATATTATGTGATTACTAGTGGGGCTATAGAAAGATAGAGTTGCACCTCAGAAGGAAGTATTAGAAATGAGTTTTACTTTTTCAGGTGTAGTCCTTCAGATTAAGTTTATTATTTGCATGTATTGTCAAATTTTAGACTCCAGAGTGTAGTGAGTGTAGTTCAATTTAAAGTTTAGTAATGGATTCCACCTACTTAGAGTAATAGCTTAAAGATAAGGCGGAGATGATGGAATGTGTAACCAAGTCAGGATATCATATTTTAGTAGTATTGCTAGTATGTTATAGAACATCAGAAAGTGAGGATGAGGCTCAACCCATTCTTATTTTAGTATTTTTAGTTATCCCGATACCTACTCATGCCTTATGTTTCAGTTCCATGATCATAGTTCATGTTCATGCATATGATAAAGAATCATGTACTCTCCCAGTTTCTAATATGAGGAGTTCAAGTTCATTCAGTAGCCGGAATCACATTCCATAAGTTATGAACTCCAAATTTAGGTCATGCAACTCATGACTCATGTACTCATGTTTAACTATATGTTCAGTTTTAAGTAACCATGCAACACCATTAGCGATCAGCAAAAAAATTTAGATTTTTATCATATACGTCCTCAAACTAGATCTCTTTAATGAATCCATACCTTGAATGCTCTATTCCTCAGGCCTCAGTAAAGTATCAAGTTATGCTTAGTATACCTTCATAGTTAGGTCCCTGGTATTCTACTAACCTTTCAATGACCTTGTCTTAGGTCAAGACAATGATGATGAATAACTGTGTAGATGAAAGGAAGTAAATATGTTATGTTAGGAAAGATTGTTATATGCTTGTTTTATGTAATTCTATGAGTCTGAAGGAATATTGAGGTGAAGTTTTGTCTATGACTTGGTCAGTTGAGAATATTTTATGTGTCTCTTCCTAAGATTGAATAGTGTATGGAAGTTGTTATTGATGGAAGTATTAGAGAATATGAGAAGGATGCTTTATGAGTGTTTTTTTAGAAGTGCAGATGTGTCTATGAAGATAGGCTTGAATGTCATGATTGGTATGTAAGAGGTTTAATTTAGTTGTTAAAATTGTATAAAGAATTATACTGGAGGTGACTAGTTATGACAGTCCTTGGGTATTGAATTCATGGTTCAGATTAGTATTATGGTGTGGTTTTATGTGTTGCACTTTGTGATTTTGAGTTAGGCTTGACCACGATGAGAGAATTTAGTTTAGTTAGACTTTAGTAGACAGATATATCAATGCCATGTGGGAATTATAAGTTGAATCGAGCGAGTATAGTATTTGAGGGGAATAGTATAGTTGAGAGAGAGTGTTTGAGAAGTGTTTCTAAGATTGAAATTAAGAAGTTGCATTTCTAAGGCCAAGAAATTCTATCCTGACTTATGATTTATAGATCTATGTTCCATTCTATAGAATTGGGGCAATGTTGTAACCTCTTATTCAGAGGTCTTGTTTAGATCATGCCCGGAGTTCTTTTCTCCCTAATATCGTTAGAATTTCCTAAAAGAGTGTTGGAGAAATACTCCATATAAGTATGATTCAATCCATATAGCCTGCAATCTAGTTTAGCAATCAAGCAGATAATCTCCTATAGATTTCCAACTTTCCATTTAGTCCTACTACCCAAAGTCTTGCGAGTAGGGCGATCCCAAGAGGAAATCTATTTGCTTTATGTACTTTACGAATACAGCTGTAACGCCCTGAAATCTCATTTCAGAGCACCACATGGTGCTTAAAGCTACTAGTATCCCCAAGCTAACCCTTCGAGCATGTCACTATCTCTATCTCTCAGTTTGGGACATCAATTCAAGTAATAAGACTATAATATATCATCTTAAAACTAAAATAACTGAAAAACGTATTCTGAAATATCGAATACTGAAATTCTAAAACACAACTGCTAGTCTAGTCAGACAAAGCATCTACTACTCAAACTGGAGAGCCATTGGGACAGACCCCCAACTGACTCTAACTGATATGAAATTAATAACAACTGAATATCTAAGAGAATAGGTCCTCAGACCATGAGGACTTACCAATTGTGGGATATAGGAAAGAGGCACTCCAGAATAACGGTCACTGCTGAGACTAAGCACTTGAACCTACATCATAAGACAATGTAGCACATAGATGTATATGTGGATCAACACTTTGGGAATATACTGAGTATATGGGGGTGTATGCATTTATATAAAACAATATCAATACTCTTTAATAAAATCATACATGCAAATTGGAATGACTCGTATAGATTGAATAAGTCAAAAAGGTAAAACTCATGAATCATGAAAAGTGAAGCATGCAACACAAATCTCGTGAGTCATTATACTTAAATTTTAAAATCTATACTCTCCTCTTATTCTCAATACTTGAAGGATACAGGAAGCTTTAAACAATACTTTCAAACTCATCCTTTAATCTAATAGAGAGTAAAACTTCTTTAAAACTTAAGGACGTAGAACTTTTATGAACTTTAACAATTAGGAACTCTAGAACTCTCTTAGAATCGGGACACTTGGAACTTGGGAGTTTCTTCTAACAGACATAAACTATGTGAACTACATAGAGTCCAACATCTTGCCCACGTTGGGGAGAGCTATTCTATCCTTGCCATCGGAGTAGAACCTCATCTTTAGTGATCAGAATCTTGGCCTTTGGCCCATAAATCTCGAACATATGATAACACGTAGTTTTGGGGTATGAGACCTTGGATCATACCCAACTCGGTGCTAAATACTACTCCCATACTCAGATCAGAACTCTTAGGAAATCCACCTCAAAATAAGTCAAGGGTCTATAATAAAGACCAAAACATATTTCTATTTGCTTTAAATCATACTCAATGTGAATTTTAACTCTATTATGACCTAAAAGTCAAATCATTCTCAATAATATCAAAGTACCCAATTCATGGGTTCTTATAGCACAAAAGTTCATAAAATTACAAATCTCAAGTAGGGCTTAATGACCCATAATTAAATCTCAAGTTAAGATTCTACTAGATGTCATAAAGATTCATAAATCATATAGAAATCTAGAATTTTCAGCAATTTGCCTTAAAATCTCAACACACTCATGTATTTCAACTTATAGAAAATTAAAACTATTAAAATCTCAAGGATTAACACCATAGGGTATAAACCCATACTTCAATTTCATAAGAAAGCATTGAAAGTCATATATTCTTATAATTAAAATAACTTTTGGGCACAAGGACGAAAGAAGTGTCTTTGTTCAAACCCACATACCTTGGATTGTGAAATTGGATGAACAAACTTGTTTGAGACTCTTCTTATTACTCTCGAGAGAGGGTTCTTGAAGCCTTTGACTTGGGAACCTTGTATCTCAACTCAATTTGTAAAATCTATGGGAAGTTCCTGAATTTCTTAGAGAAGGAATTTGGGTTTGTTCTTGGGGAAGAAAACCCTAGATCTTGGTTTTCTGGGAGGAACTGAAATTATCTCCCTCATCTTGGCTATATCTGAGTGTTAAAAATGTGGGAAAATACCAAAAATCCCTTTTAAAATTACTGATCGAGATGTGCGACTATGGGGTGTGATGGTTCGTCAGTCCTGACTATCGCACCTTGGCAAGAACTTGGCTCATTGCCTCGCCTTCATGATGGGTGTAACAGTCCATCGGGGACTCAATGGTCCATCGACCCTTACCATCGCTCTTAACAGAATGGTCCCTTACTGTCTCATCTGCGATGGTTTGGGCGATGGTACATTGCATGCTCAACGGTCCAACGGCCCTCTCCGTCGCACCTGGGCGATTTTACTGCTTTTTTAAAAATGGGCATATCTTTCCCTTCCACTGTTGGATTTTAAGGAAATGGGTATCGTTGGAAAGATAACTCAATCTCCCACACAATAAAAAATCATATTTAGGAAAATTCAACAAGGTTTAAATACTAATCACTTTGGAAGTCACTCCTTAATCTTTAGGTTTAAAATTACACTTCACTTGACATGCTCTAAAGGGTCAGACTACAAGAAAACTTTGTGGGGTTTTACAACAGCTCATTTCATGCATCATGCATCAGTTTTAGATTTAGATATTAAGTCATGATTCAGTTGATAAGTATTCAGTGATGAAGTACCAAATGTATGATCTTAGCCTCATTTTTCTCTAGATTCATGCCTGCATAAGCATTACTTTGCAGTTCTATAAGTATGATTCCACCATGAGCACATCAAGCGAATTCTAAACCCTCAGCATGAATTAGCTCCTAATAATAAGTAAAGGCAAGCCAGGTCAGAAATTAGTTTCATGATAGAGGTTTCTAATGTTCCAGATTTAGTCTTGTAAATATATTCCCAGATGTGAATGTTTAGTATGTAACCTCAGTTACCTTAGTACAATACTCTCAGCTTAATCAGTATCATTTGGGGATGAACAATCCCAAGGGGGAGATATTATAATTCCTCGAGTTTTCATGTCATAAAACTCTTATCATTTCCTTATGAAATCAAATCCGGCCTAAAGTAATGGTTACTAATAAGTTTACTCTCTCGTTTCTATCTAAGCCATATATAGCTATTTTCATGAGAATTCATGCACTCGCAGACAAGTTCAATAGCTCATTTCATTTAGTTTATTTCAGTAGTGCAAGATAGTTATTTCCTTAGTTTTTAGCATCTCAGTTTTACTAGCCACATTTGAGGATGAATATTCCCAAGGGGGCAATTGATCCTAATGAGACAAAATCTGGAAACAAATCGATTGGAATAAACAAAATCAGTAAAAAAAAACCTCGCTGGTCATGTAAATTAATCACTGAATTGGACCAAAAATTGGGTAAATTTGAAGATGGCCTATCAGTAGATTATCAAATTCGTTTAAGAAAATTCAAACGTGTAGTTATTTTTACTGCCAACAACGACAAGAAGGATCCTGATGAGACCAACGAGGAAGTGCCTTTAATAATCTATTCGCAACAATTCAATTTTCGGCGAGGTATAATTACAGGCTCTATGCAGGCTCAAAGGCGAAAAACAGTTATTTGGAAACTATTTCAAGCAAATGCGCATTCCCCCCTTTTTTGTAATACCCCAAACTTTTTCTAGCTTAATTTTGTTTCTAGAATGTTAAGGGATGGCTTCCAAAATGAATAATATTTAATTCATATAGAAATTTCTTCATTTTGATTTTATATTATGGGGAAAAATGAATAAGTTTTTCATCGATACCAAATTCGTCCAAAACCGACCCTCGGTGAAGAAGTTAGGGCATTTTTAGTAAGCAGTGTATGCCAACTAGGCAGTCACCGCATCGCGATGAAGGCCAAATCTACATTCATCAATATCATGTAGCTTACCGTGATTCCACAAAACCATGGTGATAATAGTGATGATAAGGCCACTGCATCACAGTAGAGGCCAAATCGATGTTTGTCAAATTCTAGTGGGTCATAGTGATTGCACCGCATCGTGGTGAACCTCAAAACAACAATTGTCTATATCCAGTAAGTCACCACAATTCCACTACATATTGGTGGGTATGGTGATGACACACTCACCTTGTCACCATGATTCCTTAAATGGCATTCCAGTTATGGATTTTAAATCCCAAGGGCAGTTTTTTCTTTTGCCTACTCCCCCAAATCGTGAAAACAGAATATTAAAGGCATTATTGAGCAAAATATGCTCATTTTTCATCAATTTATCTCAATTAAAAACTCTAAGCTTCAATCTCCAACTTCAAGAATCCCCAAAAGTCCATCGTTCGTCTTCCAAACTAGTTCAAATTTCAAGATTTCCAAGTCAAAAGCTCCAAGATTCAATGTTCAAGGGCACAAATAGGACCTCAAAACCAAGGTTTTTCATCTAGTTCATTATCTAAGGTATGTGGGGTTTGAAAAAGGATAAATCTTTCATATTTGTGCCTAAAAACTTGATTTTTATTAAAGATTACATGATTTGAAAGTTAGAGTTTACACCCAAACCATCTCATTTTGAGTTTTCAAATTTACAAGTGATTTGAATATTGAATTGCATGTTTTCTCATTTACTTATTCTTTGACTTGAAGATTTCTATTATGAATTGTATTTCCCTATTGTGAATTGATATTGTTGAATGAATTTCAAGATGATTGTTGGGAATGAAGCTTTATTATGAAATTCTGAATATTTAAGTACACATGCTTTAAAACCCAAGTATGAGTTTTGACATTTCAAGAAGAGTATATTATTAGCATGCTTTCACAAGTAAGTATTTAAATTTTAAAAGAAAGATTGATCTTTTGATCCTAAGCTAAGATAGCAATAAAAATTATTCGTACAGTTTATGATTTGAAGAAATGAGAAGCATAATTGGTTTTAATTTCTGACCCTTGTGCTATTTTAAGATGGATTTCCTAAAAGTTCTGAGAAATCAGTATGGGAGTAGTATTTAGCACTGAGTTGGGTGTGATTTCACGGTCTCATACCCCAGAACTACAGGCCACCGTAGGTTTCTGATTTGCCCATAGTGGGCTAAGATAGTGATCACTTAAGTTAAGGTTCTATTCCTATGGCAAGGGTAGAACAGTTCTCCCTAATGTGGGGAAGACGCTGGACTCCATGTTAGCTCATATGGTTTATGTTGGTTAGAAGAAACTCCTAAGTCCCAAAGTTCCAAATTTCCAAAGCTCCCAAAGTCTCTAAGTTTCAAAGGAATATAATGATAGCAAAGATTTTAGAAAACTAAGTGTAAAGGCTCACAAGTTTTATTCAGATTATACTTTATAGAAAGATATTAACTCCATACTTCAGCTTTTAGATTTCAGATTTAAGAGTGAGTCCTTTCTACACTTAGATAATATGATATACAGATAGAACATAAGTACAACTTTTAGAACTAAATGTTATGACTCACTAGATTTATAATGTTTGATTTGCTATGCATGACTTCAGTTTTCAATATTTCAGATATTTCAGCTTATGTGAGTCATTTACATTTAACATGCATTGTTTTACAAATTATAATGATGAGATAATGTTTTTCTTATGCATTCACCCCATATAATCACTACGTCCTCAAAGTACTGATCCACATATATGTCTTTATGCTACATTGTCTTATAATGTAGGTATAAGTTGTAGCACATATCCATATTCAGACAGTTTTTAGTTTCCAATCAACAGGTGATGAGTCCTTTTGATTCAAGGGTTCGAGTCAGTTATAGAGTCCGAGAAATATTTTATTTTTCTTTATTCAGTCGTATTGATTAGGGATAGTTAGTGGTCATATCCCGGCTACATATAGTAAATACTAGTAGAGGCTTCATAGACAGTTAGTAGAGTTAATTTATTTGAATCCAGTGTTGTTTTGTAAAAGTAGAGTTGTAATCATATTAATACAGATTTGTAGTGATCAAGTTCGGAAGAGATTTATGTTTTTTCGTATTTTCTTAAGATTTATGTGTTTTATTCAGTTGCTTATGAGTTATGCCAGTAGACGGGTTAGCTTGGAATCACTTATGACCCTAAGTACCATATGATGTCGCGGGACCCATTCTTGGGGCATTACACTATGCAAACATATGAATAGATTTTCAAAACTTAACATTCGTCACCTCAGCCTGAGAGTCTGAGATAGACTGGAGAGAATCGGTGGAACTCCAGAATAGTTTGAAACTAGATCCCTAGACCAAGTATGGATCCCATGAGTACAGCGTGTCCATCAACATTGTCTTCAATTAGGACAGAGGAGTTTCCATGAGCTTCAGATCATAGAAGGATGATGTGAAAATTGAACAAAGCAGAATTAGAGAAGAGTTCAGGACCTTAGACTCTACAACTTCAAAATAGAACACAAGAAAGAAAAAAATTCCTAAATACCTTGTAGCCCTTTCTTATGAGTGTAGCATGCTACATATCCTTAAAAGAGACTCTGCTCGACACGTCTTTATGGACTCTCAAGTGACCATGAACCTAGGGCTCTGATACCAATCTGACATGATCCGAACCAAAGCCTAATCGTGTCAGGTTCCTCATGCCCAACCAGGACCGGAGACTACCCACATTACCCATCCAAAACTGCCCTACACCATATGTTGAAATATTTTTGATTATATAATATAACCAAACAGAACAATCATAAATCAAATACAGTCTAACGATGTCATTCCCAATACCAATATCAATACCAATGTCAAGGCTAACACCAATACCGACATCACCCATGCCAATCCAAAGTAGTCTCACAAAGCCTCTATCGAAATCAAAACAACATCCGATCGAGACATTCCCCCGACCATAGCCAAATACGAAAGTCTAAGAAATAATAAAAGTATGAAGGGAAGACCATAACATGAACTGAAACCTTCTGGAGTATGCAATCTCACCACTTCAATCCGACACAGAGTCATCGATGAATCCAAGTCACTAAACAGGAGGAGTATTACGGTCGGTTCCTGTATCGCATGGGAATACAACGCCCGAAGACGAGGTAGCAGGTGAATGTTGGTATGCACTCAAGAATAAAGATAAAAAATGCTAATATTTAAAACAAAGTAAATAACCATATGCAATTACATACATATATACATATATACCATGCCGGGAAAGAGAACGAGCTTTAGCGTAAATTTAGAACTTTAACCTATGTTTGTGTAGCTTAACCATCCTAAGACCACCCACAGGCTAGATGGGTCCAGTGTTACCCCTTGAACAGGTCCTAATGTATGTAGCCGCAAGAATCAAAGATATCATAAAGGTCGGGGATTCTCGTGTACCCTTCACCCTCTATGATACATATATACAAGTATTACTAAGGGGATTCCCATGTACCCTGTAAATATATGCTCACGGTGACCAACCCTCATGTCGGCAAACATGAGCTTCCAGTGTCCGTCCATTGGGCTCACACCTTCAAGGTTGGATATCACAACCCGATATTATTGCAAAAATTAAAACCTTTAGCACATAACAAAACCACCAATCCCAATAGTCCATTATCAAGGCATTTTGAAGTGGAATTGTTATACCCACTATAGCTTGCAAACAATGTCATTAGCCAATCCTTAGGGATTTCCATGTACCCCGTAGTTTCCATTATTAAAATTACTTGGGAAATTTTTGTGTACCCCATAGGGTTTTTTATTTAAACCAAATCCATGGCCACCAAGGCCTTAACATTTAACCATTTAAGCCATCTAAACAAACTTTAAGTTTCATTACCATATTATGCAATGCAAAGTATTAAATGGAAGTCCAACTATGTAACAAAACCATTCTCATAGGCATTTTATCATACATGTTGAGGGCATATAGTTTCCAAAATCCAAAACCAAGTACCAATTGACTGTTCCCATGCATCCATATGTTTAAACCATCATCCTAATATGATAACCATAAGAAAAACATGGGAAAACATTATCCAACAAAGAACAACCAAGACCCCCAACATATAGTTTAAAACCAAATAATACCCATAATTAAACCATGAAAATCATTCATTAAAACATGAATTTAGTTGAACAAACAACGAGGGAAGAGTAACATGCCTTAGATATGAAGGAAGATGGAGAGATTTGCTCTTGAAAGCCCCTAATTAATTGTATTGAAGAAATCCTAGCATCTTTGTTGAATTAAAAGCTTGAGAGAGATTTGAGAGTTTTTCAAGTGCTTTTAATTGAGAATAATAGGGTAAATAAAGTCCCAATAGTGTTTTAAGTCGTAGGGTTATGAGGGGTTAGGAGGGGAAGCGTATTGAATGCACCCCAATTTAAATTGTAAAAATTCTACAGTAGGGTACCCCCCAAACCGTACCCACAACATACGAGTGGTACCCACCATTCGTACCCTAAACAAAATGTTAGACATAACACACTATCCATCATATGTATCCCCTTGCCCAAGTCGTACCCATACCATATGAGTAGTACTCTCAATTCGTATCCTAGATAGAATCAAAGGGGTTGGACACTGGACAACATACGAATTGGACTATACCATTTGTACCATCTCTATACAACCTTTATGTCTCCATTTGTACCTTAGATAGAAACCAACCAAACCATACTAAGTAACATACATGTTGAGGACCCTAAACTGTACCCACATCATACGACAAGTACCTTAAGTCATATGATGCCTAGAAAGTTCAAAACCCAGGAAACTTTTAAAGACCAGAACCTAGGGTGTTTCACAACCCATCCAATTAGGGAACAACATCTCCTTCATACGAAGCCTCAAATCAAACTCTAAAAACACGGCTACATTCTAAAGCAGATCAAACAAATCGTCAATACAAGGCAAAGGATAACGGTTATTCACTGTCATCTTACTAAGCTACCTATAACTAATATACATATGCAAAGAGCCATATGATAAGGTTCCATAGAAATAGGTCAAGTGCTAGGCTCGAAGTCAATAACAAACTCAATTTCCCTGATAAGGGAAAATCAGGCAGGTCAGTAGGGAACACATCAGGAGACTCACAAACAATAAGGATAGAGTCAAGCGATGGACTCTCAACACTAGCATCACAATATAAGCAAAATATGACTCGCAACCCCTAGAAATAAGTCCTCTAGCACAAAATAAGATATAATCCTCGTTAGATTGCAGATAACCATTCTTTGCCACATGACAGGAGTACACCGGGCATAGCTAAGGCAATAATCAAGGGAAAATAGTCCATGAATACATGATAGTAGGATAATTA
This sequence comes from Capsicum annuum, assembly GCF_002878395.1. Taxonomy (NCBI): domain Eukaryota; kingdom Viridiplantae; phylum Streptophyta; class Magnoliopsida; order Solanales; family Solanaceae; genus Capsicum; species Capsicum annuum. Next base: position 22,396,157 of record NC_061117.1, on the reverse strand, counting down.
GTCCATGCCCAAAATTATATTAAAATCCAACATAATTAGAAAAATAGATCTACATAAATATCAACAACGCTGATAGTCATAACACCTAATAAAAATTGATCGATCCACTTCCAACAAATCACCCACAAGAGTAGACACGCACAATGTCACAGATAATAAATCAATAGAAACCTTAAACCTGGTGCATAATAAGCATATATATATAAGAATAAGTAGATTTGGGATCTAATAAAGTAAGGGCCAACTAGAGGCACATCCAAATCACACCTGCATCTATAGTATTTGAAGTCTAAGCCTCAGGTCTATCAGGTACTGCATATAACTGACCATGCCTACCACTTGGCTGGTCACCTAACCAACCCCTTGTCCTGCTTGTATGAGTACTACCTCAAACACCTTGGTAACTACCTTCATGACCATAAGAATTACATCTAACTGAGGAGGGTAAACTGCTCAAATAGAGAAATACTCTAAGCTAAACTAACCATCGCCCTATGACTAGGGTAATCTGACAAATAATGAACAGGAACTCCACAAGTAAATCAAGAAATCTAAGTAGAACCAGCATCAATTAATCTAGCTATCTCAGAATAATCACCACATCTAGATAGAAAAGAAAATAAATCCTCAAAAACTAACCTCTGCCCTTACTAAGCCAATCTTCTAGCATTAGACTGGCCTCTTTCAGTAATCTAAAGAGTTGTCAGAATAGGCTTACTTGACTGACTAAGGCTGAAAGGATAAATATAGAGGATACCTACTTTGAGGAGACATACTAATGGAAGGCCTAAACTTTCTAACAAAGCAGCGATCTATCTCATACCCTGCAACTATTGTGGAGCCCCACTCCAAGTTGAGGAATTGATCCCTTAATTGATCTCTAAGGTTTTAAGGTATATAATCCTTCAAGAACATCTCGAAGAACTAATTCAAGGGAAAATCCATCTGGTCTAGAATCCATAAAATATCTCCACCAATGACAAGCAGATAATTCCAACTGATATGTGGTGTAATACTTACCACGAGTCTCAACAAGGTCCAAACCTTGAAGATTATCCTCATACACAGTCAGGAACTCATGTGCACTTTCTCCAGGAGCACCAAAAAATCTCAATGGAGCTAATCTCAGGAACCTGCTCCTTTATAGCAGGTTGGGCAACCACTGACTGGGTGACTATTGGTGAAGAAGAAATCTCAATAGTGGGAGTCGCAGTTACTAGTTGCGCTCTTGCCTTAGTATCACTCTGATCCACAGACTGTGCACCATCTAATGGCACACCACCAAGACTTGTCAACAATTGACTAATGTATCTCTGAGACCTTTTAAGAATAACCCTAGTAGAGCCTGGGTTGATTTCTGGTCCACTACTGCTGTGGAGAAAGAATCTCTAGCTCTGGTGCAAAAATAGGGTCTGGAAAAGATGACCTATACTAGCCTCTAACTGGGTACATCTCTCTAGGATGTCCGCAACCTCTTGGTCATCCACATTCAATAATAGGTGTATGATCCCTAGCCTCTAATTTGGGACCCTAATCTTATGTAGCGGTTACATGTATTCTGGGCCTCTATGGAAGAGTAAAGTTAAGGGAATATTATACGAACCAACTCATACTCTCAGCATGATATGAGTGAAAGACATGAAAAACTCTTAACAATTTCCCATAGCCTCCCAAAGATGGGAAATGGACGTCAATGTTCCAATCCGTAGGACTTTACTAGACACATTTTTTGTACCAACAATACCAGTGAAACCTAGGCTCTGATTCCAATTTATCATGACCCAGAGTCAGGATGGCACCTACCAATTCCCACTAGTAGGTAAGCCAATACCATAACTCGAAGCTAATGCAACGGGCTAATTCGGTAAGAAGGGTCGAACATAGGTGAAATTTAAAGAGAATCAATTGCTAACATGAGGGTTCTATATAGAATAAGAAATC
>NC_061117.1:22377667-22391216 GCF_002878395.1 Capsicum annuum | reverse complement strand
TGTATTAGAGCTTAGACGCGCAGGAACGACGGTTAGAATTCTCGCATGAAAATACGGGGTATTACAGAAGTGCCATATCTTAGTGAAATTGATGCACTAATGTATCTTGAAAATACTACAAGGCCTGATATATATAGTCTTTTTTAATTAATTTTGTTAGAAAGTTTGCAGTCCTAATCTTATTGGTCATGCTGGTGCTGGGTACTTATCTGACCCGCATAAAGCTCGGTCTCAAACAGGCTATGTGTTCATATATGGGGGTACTTCCATATTTTGGAGATCAACATAGCAGTCTATCGTATCCACTTTATAGAATCACGCTGAGATTATAGCTATTCATGAAACAAGCCGAAAGTGTGTGTGGTTGAGGTCCATAATACATATCATTCGAGAAAAATGTAGCTTAAAATGTGACAAAGTACCCACAATTTTATATGAAGATAATGCAGCATGCATAGCACAACTTAAAGGAGGAATCATAAAAGGAGATAGAACAAAGCATATTTCATCAAAGCTCTTCTATACACATGAACTCCATAAGAATGGTGATATTAATGTACAACAGATTCGTTCAGGTGGCAATGTGGTTGATTTATTCACGAAGTCTCTTCCAACTGCAACTTTCAAGAACATGTACACAAGATCGAAATGCAAAGATTCAAGGATGTTCTTATTAGAGGAAGTTAATACGCGTTATACTCTTTTTCTCTTACGAGGTTTTGTCCCACTGGATTTTTTTTGTAAGGTTTTTAATGAGGCAGCTTATATGCGTATTGTTAGACATTCAAGGGAGAGTGTTATGATATTAATGTATATAAGTTGTAGTGAATGTCTATCAAGATCTATTAAGATCTACTTTGATACATATTAAGATTTGAAGCATCTGTCTTTTACTCAGACTAGGAGTAAATTTTTTCTATAAATAAAAGGGCTTCCTTCATTGTAAATGATCCCTCAAGAGAAATAAGAATTACTCTCTATTCTCTATCTACTCTTCTTATGTATTCTTTCTTATTTTATTACAAAATTGTATTTTTTTTTCTTTTTACAAATGCTACCATAGTATTATGGAATTAACGATGGTAATAATTGCACTAAAACAAATTAATATAACAAAAGAAAATTATCTAATGAAAAGATTAATAAGCGTATACTTTACTTTAAGTTAATAGAGAAAGTCAATTATTTTATGAAATAAGTATTATTCTTAAATTTATTATTTCTTTTCTACTTTTTTTGGCTATGATATTGTTATTTTTGTTATGTACTCTCCTATTTCAATAAATTCTTAATTTAATAGTGTTTGGTTAAACTTATGATTATTTTGAATTACAATTTTTAATTTGAATTATAAATACATAAATACATAATTTAGAATAATTTTTCCATCTTTGAAGTAAGAGTAAGATTTATATACACTCTACTCTCTCTCCAAACTCCACTTTGCAATGTTATTTTTATTATTGTATATGATTTAAAATAATTTAAATAGATTAGAATGTCAAGTCAATATTTTCACAACATTTAATCATTTCAATTTATAGAGAAAATGGACAAATACCCCCCTCCCCCAACCTTTACCCCAAATCCCAACTACTCACTTATACTTTGCGGGGGTTCTATGCCCCCCCCCCCCCCCCGAACTATTTTAAAGTAGAATATTTACCCCCCTGAACGCTGACATGGAAAGAGAGTGTGAAAAAGAGAGTGTGTTTCACTCTCTTTAAAGAGAATGAGAATGCTGACATGGCCAAATATTTTTTATTTTCTTTCTTCATTTTTAATTATTATTCTTCTTTTTCATTTTCTTCTTCTTCTTCTTCTTCTTCTTCTTCAAGAACTCAATAATGACATCTTCAAGAATTTTTAATTATTATTTATTTTCTTTTTTTCTTCTTCTTCAAGAACTCAATAATGACATCTTCAAGAACTCAACAATGGTATCCAATCCAAAATTAATTTATCAAACTTACATACTCATTAACTGAATTACCATACCAAGAATTATCATTCTCATGAAATGAAACATAAACTTTCAATAATGCTCTATACACATTTTGTGAAATCTTAAAATCTGTTAACTTTACATCGATTGAATTTTCAATTTCAAACCATAAACCATCATTCAAATCCACATTTCTTGAAATTGAAACAATCAAATCAACACCATAATCAAAATCAACACCAAATTTTTTTCACAATCATAAATTCAACATCAATTTTCATAATTGAGAAATTTTTAAAAAAAAAAAAAAAAGGAACTCTCTACCAGTCGAGCAAAACAGATATGATGCATGCAGTAAATCCTCCCAAAACCCATCTTTTCCTACCCAGGTCACCGCAATTTACTAGTTACTACATCCATTAAAATTGCTGCTCCGACAACTGAATGGATTGCAGTTGAAAATATTAATTTAAAAAAGTTAAAACCATACCAAAAATTAAAGAAAAAGCAATAGATAAGAAGATATCAACACGAGCTATGCGATTACGAGAATTTGGCTAAAAAGAAAAATCTATAATGAACTTTGCAATTTTCCTTCTTCCCTGTAAAATTGACCAAAATAACGTAAAACCTTCTCTTTCCTTTTTCAATTGATCACTGAAAAGGAAAAGCACGAAAAAATTTCCAAAAAGAAGCAATTTGCCCAGCATCATCCATTGCAGACTAACATTTTCCTAACTTCCGTCAGATGAGGTCACCATGACTGAGTGGCCCATTTTGAAGTTCTGAAAATAGCAAGAGTGGAAAGTGAAGAAATGGGTGGAAAACAAAGTGAAATGAAAGTTAAAGAAAAGAATTTTTTGAGAAAGAATGGCCATAGAAGTTGTGCAATGAAAGAGGAAAGGAAATGAAAAAAGTTAAATAATTGATTTTTTAGAGTAAAAAAAGAAAAAATAACGTGTTAATGATGTGGAAACAAATATGATGTGGCGATGAAGTGGTAGCAGTGCAGCTCACTATCTGAAACAATGTCTAGGCATGAACTTTTAGGGGGGTAAATATTCCGCTTTAAAATTATTCAGGGGGGCCATAGGACCCCCGCAAAGTATAAGTGTGTAGTTGAGATTTGGGGCAAAGGTTGGGGGGTATTTGGCCATTTTCTCCAATTTATCTGATGGTTTTATACTTTCACAACATTCGATAAATATAAATTACACAATTTAAATTGATTTATACGGATTAGTTTTGTTGTTGTTGTTGTTGTTGTTGAATCAAGTTGAATGATGAACACCTCTAATTACACTAAATTTTTAAAGTACTATCTCAATACATCATATCAAAATCAATGAATAACTAAAAATATTTGATCAGGATAAAGTTTGAATAATACTTATTGAAGTTTTTTTGAATTTTGGCAAGATTAGTTAATTGAAATTAACATGATTAAATATAATATTTTTAAGTTTTACAAGCTATAAAACTGAATTAAATCGTACGATTAATACCTTCAATCACATTAGAGTGGTAAATATATTATTTTGGTGAAACAAGTTTGACTCAAGTAACAATTCTGAAAGCACTCGATCAGGATTATTCAATAAGACTTAAAGCCCGTTTGAGATTGTTGTCAGAAACTATTTATTTGAGAAGCACATTAATTTTATAAAATAGCTTTTGAGAAAAGTACTTTTGAAAAAAAAATAATTTGTGTTTGGTAAATTCATTTGAACAGTTCATTTGGTGAACAGATCGTGTTCGATTAATCTTTTTCAAGAAGTGCTTTTGAGAGACAAATGACCAAAAAAGACATGTATCAAAAGACTTTTCTACTAAAATCATTTTTGTACAGAAAATTTATTTTGAATATCTACTATAATATTTTTAATTAAAATTTTATTTTTATTTAATTAAAAAGTACTTACTATAAAATTTTCAATCAAATATTTATATACATATTTACATTATAAATTATTAAATAATAATATATTATTTAAATTATTTAAATATTATTTTAAGAACATCAAACAAAAATGAATTTAAAAATTATTCCACAAAATAAATCACTACAAATAAAGCAATTCACCACATTGTAACAAATATGTCACTTTTCATGAATTATTTATTTAAAATTAAATAATCGAAAAAAAGATTATAAGTTCTGTCAAAATATCATTTGATCTAGCAACGTGATTCGTCGGTCATTTATTATCATTAATAATTAAAAATAAAAAGATGCATTCTTCTATCATCATTATCATCAATGATATTTTTAATTTTATTTAATGAAAAATAATTAAAAAATAAAATGATAATATATAAATCATAAAATAAAGGGATAATACTCCGCAAAATACTTGAACTTTGCTTGAATTCTCAGTTGAGTATACTGAACTTTGCGCGCGCGCGCGCGGGGGGGGGTTTAAAGTGGAATTAATTTCCCCCCTTCGAAATGCTATATTCAGTTTTTGGAGTAGAGAGTGTAATACACGTGCCAATCTCATATATACACGTGTATTTTTTTATTAAAAATTAATTTTTATTTATTCTCTTCCCCATTCTTATTCTTTTCATCACTTTTCATCATTTTTTCACCATTTTTTCACCAAAATCTTGATTCTTAATTCTTGAAATTTGGATACAATTGCAGTAGCCATTTGGGGAAAAATTATTGTGCTTGAAATATCTAGGCAACAAATCTCTTGAAAAATCTGGAGGATTCCATATAATGGAGCTTTCATTACTCGAACTCTAGGAGACAATGGCATCACAGGATGGATCATCCACCATTTCATATGTCTTTGTAAGAAAAGAAGGCGGTGCATTCGTGTTGCACGTACCTTCATCCATCATAGGCTTAAACAAAAATCACAACCCTTAAAATAAAATAACGAAACAAAACATCTACTTAAAACCCAAATACCTCTTTATTATCACACTCTAAAACACACAAACAACTAGTAAGGATCACTATAAGCTCGATCAGATCTCCATGTGTGGGGGGGCGTGTGTGTGTGTGTGTGTGTGAGAGAGAGAGAGAGAGAGAAAAAATTCAAGATGACAAAAGAATTTAACTTTCTGGAATATCTTTCTTCCTATTGTAAACTACAAGAAACTTCAAAATGCATCTTTTTAAAAAAAGAATAAAACAAATCATAATTTGAGAAAATCATTTTCACTGATTTCTTGAGAATTCAAAATTTCAATTACTACAAGTTTGTGCCAACAAATTCCCTTCTGAAGGCAATAGTGGGTTGGTTGATGATGGCAATGGTGGGTTAATTTTGCTAATTTGATATAATTGAAGAAGACCCATTTGGTGTGTGTGTGTTGAAATTGGATCAAATTGATGTAATTGAATTGTATGTGGTGAAGATAACTTATTTGGGGTGTATGTGATGAAATTGTGTTCAATTCAACTCCAACTCAACAATGGAACACCAATGGAGCACTATTGAAGAGAAGAAAGAAAGAAGAGAGAAGAGAAAGAAGATATAAAGGAAAAAAATAAATAAAAAACATAAAATTTATAAAAGTCAGAAAATTGGGGGGCTATTTGACAAAAAAAAGTTTTTAATTTGTAGGACTTTCACGCTCTCAATACACGTGAATTACACGCAATGATCCAAGTGGGCAGATATATTTCATTAAAATATGAAAAAAAAATTTAGGGGGGTAATAGGACCCCGCAAAGTTCAGTATGCTCAACTGAGAATACAGGCAAAGTTCAGGTATTTTTCTGAGTTTTTTTCCTAAAATAAAATAAAGAATTATGATGTAAATTTGCAGTATAAAATTTTAAATTCAAACTTTAATTGAGATTATAAGATATGCTAATTAATTAATAAGAGATATATTTTTGTCATAAAAAATAATTTTCTGCTTCTCCCTTTTTTGAAAAGCACAGATTTCCTAGTTCTTCCGAGAAGCAGAAAAATTATTTCTGCTTCTTTTTAAAAGCACTTTTACAAGTTTACCAAACACCATTCTTTTTTTAAATAAAAAAAAATAGTCTCAAACAGGCTATTAGTGAACTTATATTTAATTTCAACTTAATTAGTTAATCAAAGAAGTCCTATTTAAAATTTATAAGTAGGCATGTAGTATTAAATTGAACGAACTATTAACACCTCAAGTTATACTAAATTAGCATTGCAATAAAAATTTTTAGCTCATGATAAAAATTAATTACTAACTACAAAAATTTATAATTATATTAAATTGTGGCTAAATTATTTTGTCATGATAAATTATTACTCTCCCCATTTCAAATAAGTGTCTTACATTTTTTATTTTGTTCCTACATTAGTGGTGGTTTAGATAATCAAGAAGATATTAATGACGTTCTTCCAATTTTACCCTTCTTTAAATAAAGATAAATTTACATAACTAAAAAGTTATCAAGAGTTGCATCCTCTTTAAGCTATTTGGCAAGGATAAGTTAATAAAAATACTTTTTATTTTTTAACGAGTATTTTCATAAGGGGTGTGCTCAAACTAAAAACACCACTTATTTAGAAACGAAGCAGCATAACTACTATTATTAGGCTAACTATTTTCACGATTTTTTGGCAGTCGAAGCCAAAAAATTTATTAGCTTTGATATTTTATTTTACACAACCTTTTTCATGGCTAAACTTTCACTATTGCTACACCAAATTTAAACATATTTCAACAATTAATAGTCAGCTATAGAATTTTATTGTAGCCAAAAAAACTCTATGGCTATATCATTTTACTTATTGCACTAGCTTTTCGTAACTTGAAGCAAAAATATTTATTTAGCCGTAATATTTTATTTTAAATAATTTATTATGGATAAGAGGTTGCTGTTACTACAATAAACTTTAACTCGTGGTAAAAATTAAAAATTAGCTACGAAAGTATGTTAGAGCAAAAAAAAGACGTGGCTATATCATTTATAACTTGAAGCAAAAAAGATTTGTAGCTACAATATTTTATTTTAAATATTTTTTGTGGCTAAAAAGTTACTATTGCTACAATAACTTATATCGCGCAGCAAAAACTTATTATTAGCTACAAAATTTTACTGTAGCAATAAAATTGTAGCTATTTAGGTAATTACTGTCATGATTGCTTGTAATTGTAGCAAAAATGAGGAATTAGCTTAGTCAGTTTCATTTTCATGGCTAAATAATTTTAGAAATTTTTAAATAGCTACGAAATTCAAAATTTTATAACTATTATTAGTTAATAGCTATGGTTTTTAAATTCGTAGCTTTATTTTCATATATATAGATGCCTTTTCTTGTAGTGTAATAGTTATTCCCTTTTACTATCTGAAATATCATCATCTACGTCTTAAAATCTACGTTGCTTGGACTTTTCAAAAATGCAGGAGGGTACGTGTCAAATTCTCCAAAATTAGTGTATTCTTGGAGAATCCGACACGGGTGCAACATCTGTTGCTTATTATTTTTCTCTTTCAGTTGTTGTTAAGTGTTTTAGTTGATCGAGTCTTTAGCAAATTAGTAGTTTGTTGAATAAAAGTAGCTGAATCTTTTGAGTTTATTAGTAGTTGAGTAATAGTCGGAGTTAGTTGATTGTTATCTTAATTTTATATTAGTAAAACTCTATTTAAAGAGAACAATTGTTGATGTCAGATGTATGAGAATCTGAGCCAGCTGAATTGAGTCATAATATTTTTTTCCTCATAAATTTTAGTCTTTTCATCAGTGGTATCAGATCCAGTTTTGCGAGAGAAACACATAAGAAAAATTGTTGCAACAACGTCAACCTATAGCTTCAAAAAACTTTATGTAGACATCCATTCCTCACTTTGATGGTCACTATGACCATTGGGGCATGTTGATGGAGAATGCTAAGATTAAAGAAATACTGACAAGTGGTTATGCATGGTATACTAGAACCAACAGAAGGCACAACAATGTCAGACGCACAAAAAGTGAAAGCATAGGCAACAAAAATGAAGGACCTCAAGGCGAAGAATTATCTTTTCCAAATAATTGATCATTTAATCTTGGAAACTATTCTTTCTAAAGACACCTCTTAGCAGATTTGGGACTCTATAAAGAAGAAATATCAAGGATCAATAAGGACAAAGAGGCAGTAGCTTCAAGCACTTTGTTCGGAGTTTGAAACCCTTTTAATGAATTCTGAGGAGTCAGTTATTAACTATTTTCATAGGTGATGCAGTCTTCAGCAAGATGATATCCACGGTGATAAGTTAAATGAGGTTACAATTCTTGAAAACATTTTTTGTCAGTGACACCAAAATTTAACTTTTTTCATTTGTTCTATTGAAGAATCATGATATTAATACACTTACAATTGATAAAGGACAAAGATCTTTGTTGATCCATGAGCAAAAATTTCACTCAATAAGAAAAGAAGGAGGTGGGATTGAATGCCTCAATAGATGATTGTTCCAGAGAAAAAAGGTACAACAGAGGTAATGGTAGAGGCAGAGACAGGGTTAGAGACGAGGAAATAGTGTAAATCATTAGTGGTGTCACTACCATAATAATCAAGGCAGAGGAAATTAAAGAGGTGAGGTGGCTATAACTCAAAGTCATCAGAGAAGTCTAAAATTGAATATTACAGATGCCATAAATTCGATCATTATAAATCATAATGCCGAATATATTTGTCTGAGGTACGTGCAGAGAAATCTAATTTGCAGAACAAGAAGGAGAAGAGATATCTTTGTTGATGCTTTGCCACATGAAGGAGGAAACGAATAAGAATATATGGTACCTTGACTCTGCATGGCAATCAGATAAGTAGAGATAAGTCAGTTTTCTCTGCCTTGGATGAATCTTTTTGAGATAGTCTGAACTTCAGGAACAACACCAAAGTTGCAGCCTTGGAAAAAGGGTAGGTTCTAATTCAGACTAATAGAGATTTCAGCCAGACAACCATTGATGTTCTTTTCATTCCAGATTTGAAGACCTATCTTCCGAGCATTGGCCAATTTCATGAGAAAAAGGTATGAAATATCTATAAAATATGGAGTTTGTAGAATTCTAGATTCCAAACTTGGATTAATCTCTCAAGTTAAAATGACTATAGATAGAATGTTCCCTCTCAATCTCCATAATGCTCATCATACATGATTTTTTGCCAAATTAAAGGATGAGGCATGGCTATTGCATTTTCATTATGGGCATCTTAATTTTAATGGACTGAGAATGCTATATCAAAAGAACATTGTGAATGGTTTTCCTCAAATTGCAACTCTTTCAGGATCTTATGAAAGTTATGTTGCTAGCGAACAACCTCGTAGTCCATTTCCACAAGGCAAATCTTGGAGAGCAAAGGTGTTGCTGAAATTGGTGCACTTTGATCTCTGTAGACTAATAAATCCAAATCTTGGACTACGAGGTTGTTCGCTAACAACACAACTTTCATAAGATCCTGAAGAATCTATAATTTAAGAAAGACCGTTCACCATGTTCTTTTGATGTAGCGTTCTTAGTCCGTTAAAATTAAGATCCCATAATGAAAATGCCATAGCCATGCCTCATACTTTAATTTGGTAGAAAATCATGTATGATGAGCATTATGGAGATAGAGAGGGAAACATGAGTGTATTTTTCCCAAGAAAAGTCTAATGCATTTGAAATTTGTAAACTTCTTAAAGTACTTGTTGAGAAAGAAGATGGTAGTCCATAGGAAATTCTTCATACTGATCGGGGAAGATAATTCAATTATCATGAATTTTAAAAAAAAATGTGAGGAAATGGGAATAAAGAGGAAACTTACTTCAGCTTACACATCTCAACAAAATGGTGTTTGTAAGCGAAAGAATCACACAATCCTCAATTTGGTGCACAATATTTTGACAAGGAGTAGTATCTCAAAAAGTTTTTGGCTGAAAGCTGTTGAATGGAGTATTCATATTTTAAATAAAAGTCCAATTTTTTCTGTGCAAAATATGACTCCGGAAGAGGCATGAAGCCATCAAATACTAAGTGTTGACCGTTTTAGAATCTTTAAATATTTGGCTTATGCTCATGTTCCAATCAGAAAAGGATCAAGCTGGATGATAAAGGAGAAAAAAATATTTTTTTTGGTGTTAGTTATCAATCTAAGGCTTATAAGTTATATAATCCTAATAGCAAGAAAATTTTCATTAGTCGTGATGTAATTTTTGATAAAGATGTTAGCTGGTCACTGAAAGACAAAAAAGTTCAGCAACTTGTTCCAGTAGTTTTGGAAGAGGAAATATTTCAACTAGAAGAGACAACCCAGTTTGCAAATTCAGATCCAGTTCAATCACCAGTTTCAGCTCCTACATAAGAAGAGGAGCAACCTCAACGATAAAAAAGAAGACCCGCATGAATGACAAATTCTGCGGTAGCTGAAATTAATTAATTAGAAGATCCACTCATTTATTTTATCTTATTTTCAGATTGTGATCCTATCAGTTTTGAAGAAGTTGTTAGAGATGCAAAATGGTGAAAGACAATAGATGAAGAAATTGTAACAATTGCTAGAAATGACACTTAGGAGTTGACTGAGCTTTCAAAAGGGCATAAGACAATCGATAACAAGTGGATATATAAGAAAAAGATGAACAAGGAAGGTGAAATTGAGCGTCACAAAGCACACTTAGTAGATAAAGGCTATAAGTAAGAATTTGGTGTGGATTACAGAGAAGTTTTTTCTCGGGTGGAACGACTTGACACTATCAAATTAGTGATAGCTTTGGCTGCTCAACACTCATGGTCTATTTTTCAAATGAACATCAAATTGTCCTTCTTACATGGGGACTTGGATGAATAGGTATTTATTGATCAACCTACTGATTATGTCAAGGTTGGAGAAGAACATAAGGTTTGTAAATTAAAGAAGACATTGCATGGACTCAAACAAGCTCCGCGAACTTGATATAGTCGTATAAATGCTTTTTTTTCTACATGTCACACCCTTGTTTTTACCAAAAGATATATTTTAGGTTTGAAAAAGCTTTTTATTATTAAAGTGACAAAAATAAAAATTTGTTTTGAAAAGTATTCATTTCTCAATTAAATTAAGAGTCGTCACTTGGCATAGGCCGGGTGTGCCAAGTCACCCTAGGATATTCTTCAAAACATTTTTTACTCTTTAAAATTGATCCACGAACAGAGATTTCAGCTAAGGAATTCTGTTGACCGAGGGGAAGGTGTTTCGTACCCCGCGGTCCCGTGGTTCTACCACGGTCGCTTCGTAGAGTATATATCGGCTAGTATGATACTATGAAATGAATAGACCAACAAAACACATAAAACAAGTAAACAAACAAATCAAACAAAAGTCAAAATCAAGATAATGTTCAATCCGAATTATACAGTCCAAAAAAAAAAATACAAAAATGTAAATCCTATTCTAAACTAATCCTAGACTATGCTCTACCCGATGCCTCGGGCTTTAATCCCAGTCATCTTTTGCCAACATAATACGTCGGGGCATTACCCGGTGAATAAATACAAATGGCCTCGAGGTATTCCCCGACTTATTGAGTACATTTTTTTAATGTGAGAAAACCAACACCATTCAATAATTGAAATGATTCAATAATTCAATAATTCAATAAATATTTCAAATCATCCAACAACTCACAATTTCTAAATTTGTCTACCCAACCTACCGTTTGCCTACCAAGCTCAACCTATCATGGCGCTATCCAATCAAGGACATCAACGAATCAAAACAACAATATTCACTTTATCAACTTTTAATTTTCGTCCCACTTATTTTTAATTGATTTTAAATCATTCAATTCAAATAATTAATACAATGATTCAAACGTATCAAAATCAATGAAAATAAATTTACCACACAAAGTATCACACAAATAAAAATTAATCAAGAATGAGATGAAAAATGAACCTGCTTTTATTTAAGTATTGCGCAATTAGATGAGATGGAGTCCGCACCCAAACCTCAGATTGAACCTCAATATGAACAAAACCAACCTCGATATACCTTTTTGCTCTATTTTTCGTCAACACGAACCAGTAATTACGGAAAGAGACGAAACCGGTGCTGCTTATGCAATCTGGTCACCAATTTTATGGTTTTTCGGTGGGGTTTCATCGAAACTGACTCAACAATTGAAAACCAGAGGTGACGGAAACGGGTTCGCCGATCCTTGCTGATGTGATATTCGAAGAGAAACTCATCAGAATTGACAGAAAATAGTTTGTCTTGGTCGTTGCTGGATCGCGGGCGAGATCTAGTCATCGGAATGGGCTCGACTGTCTCTTTTCCTCACTCGCCGCTCCACTCTCTCTCAAGCTCCCTCTCTTTTTGCTCAATCTCTCCCTCTCTTGATCGGATGTGTGTGTATCCTATTCTACTTTGATGGTGTGTGAATCTGTGTAATGTGACTTGTGTTGTTGTTTATTCCATATCGGTGGTGAATGTGTTGTGCATGGATGAATTGTGTGTGTGAATGTTAGAATTATGTCTCTTCCCCATCTTTTGTGTATTCTGTGTATGTATGGAAAGAATTATCACCAGTGTCATTATCTGTTCGTGGTTAGCTTAGCTAGCCTTCTCCATGTAAAGTGTTTCTATTATGTGAATGGCCAATAACTATGTATTATTGAATATTTCAAGATAAAGTCCTTGTTAAAATTAATTATCTGTGTAGTGAGGGGCCTCTAACAGAGGTGGATCTATGACGTTTCATCGAGTTTAATTGAATTAATTATTTTCAGCTTGAATTTTTCATATGTATGTTACTCATTTTGAAACCACATATACTATGTTTTTGTCTTTGTCTATGTATAACACGCTTCATGTCTTTTACTCCATTGATTTATTTTTTTACACCTTTTTCTCCTTTATTTATCTTCTCCATTTACATGTCAGATCTCCACCCAGTACAGTTTCCATCAGTTGGAATTGCTCAAATCAACTGGAAGGAATGAGAAATCAATTTGATCGATAAGGCATAGATGACAAAGGTTTAAATTCCAAGCCCTTCATCCACAATGAAGGGGATGACGAAGATGGAGGCCAACGAGGATCTTACCTTGAAAATTGTAGAGAAGGCTATGGTACGGGCATGTTCTAATATCATCAACAAGGAATAAGATAAGTTTTCAACAAATTTAAGTGATGAGCAGAAATAACAAGATGGAAAGGAGAAGAAAAAAATGAGTAAATTCTGTCCTCGAAGGAAAGGAGATGGAGATGGAGATGGATTACATAAATACTTCACATCCAAATTTTATTGGTGGGACTAAAGCTCATGAGATGGCATTACAACAGGTCAAGTCATCTAGGATTGCTGCACCTAATCCGAGGCAGAAAGTAAAATTTTCATTCGCTTTTTCACATACTTTTGCAATTGGTCTTGCTAATCATATCATACTGATGCTAAGTTTTTGTTTGCTTATTGCTACTCAGGATGGCGTAGATTTAGAAAAGGCACCGACCTCTGAAAAGAGTCTAAAATCACGTGCCATCCTTGCCAGATCGGTCAGTGGTTTAGTCCCTGATCAGGTTGGCCTTTTCTGCCTCATCATCTCCGAGTTTAGTTTCTTCATCGTCTCCCTGATTAACATCGCACAGCTTTCAAATTTAAGTAGTTAGAAACCTAAGTTATTTGCATTGATTAGTGTTCTTGTTCTG
>NC_061117.1:22317685-22374667 GCF_002878395.1 Capsicum annuum | reverse complement strand
TAGGAAGGTATGGAGGAAAAACATTAGGATAGAGGGTTAAGGTGGGTGGATGAGTCGTAGTCAGTAGGTAGGAGGGCTCTTTTGTTTGGCAGTGTAGCATATTTTTGTGGATGGCGTATCTATGTTTCTTATCGTGTTCCATGCTTTTGATGTTTTTATATGCTGTCCTTTGTCTTGAGCCGGGGGTTTATCGAAAACAGCCTCTCTCTTTGTTAGAGGTAGTGGTATGGTCTGCGTACACTCTACCCTCCCCAAACCCCACGATGTGGGAATCTACTGGGTTTGTTGTTGTTGTTGTTAGTTAGAATTTTTGAAAATTGACTAATCATTTATAGTTTATATTACTATTAGTTGTTTGTTTATATATGTACTTATCTTTTGTGTTTGGTATTCTGTTAGTTTGTCTTGTGTACCATACTAGTTATATACACTTATATTTGGGTTGGTATATGGGTATCGGTCCTAA
Organism: Capsicum annuum; assembly: GCF_002878395.1. Classification (NCBI taxonomy): domain Eukaryota; kingdom Viridiplantae; phylum Streptophyta; class Magnoliopsida; order Solanales; family Solanaceae; genus Capsicum; species Capsicum annuum. The sequence goes on along the minus strand of NC_061117.1, from coordinate 22,374,201 downwards.
GCCGGGGGTCTATCGGAAACAGCCTCTCTACTTCTCCTAAGGTAGTGGTATGATCTGCGTACACTCTATCCTCCCCAAACCCCACTAGGTGGGAATACACTGGGTGTGTTGTTGTATTACTATTAGTTGTTTATCTTGATCGTGAATTACTGGTGGAAGCATGTTTACAAGGCATTTAGAGGTTAAATTAATTGTACTTATACTATGTAAAAACACCAACTTTATTTATAGTATATTAATATTAATATTGAAGGGAGTTCTAGGATAGATTGAAGCCCTACCCAATTACTAGGTGAATTTGCAGATTTAAAGAAGTGCAGTTCATATATATATATATATACATGCTTGTTCATTTTGCTTTTAGGGGACATTAAAAGGTGAAGATTGACAAATCTTGCACCATAGAAGTGGAAGAAAATGCTAATGAATAGGCAAGAGGGGGTTGTTCAGCACTTTCCCTTTTTAGTTGTAAACTTCATATTAGATTGAATCTATCGTTCATGGATGTTGATGAGTTTAACTTTCATTTATGAAGTACTCAGAGCAGCTTGATACATGATTTACGAATGATTGCCAATCCACAGATGTTTAATGGGACTTAGAGCATACTGTCACTGTATATTACTGCTAATGAGCATGAATGGGTTGCTAAAAGTAATTTAATGAATCTTTATGATTTTGTGAATATATTTTCGTGGTTGCATGTGGTGGGTTTGGAAGTTAACACATTTTCCTTTAAAGCAATTTTCTTGGTTCTAAGTCATTAAATTGGAAATGTATGTATCTGATAATATTTGTTGGTTCTAAGTCGGCTGTAACACATTTGTTAGACTGACTGTGGATGTCCTTATAATTGTAATAGCTTTAGCCTGTATACGCACTCGCATACGAATCGTGGAGGTACTTTAGGTGATACCATCTATCTCTTTGTCATCTTGAAACTTTAAACATTATGATGTTTGCCTTACTTGGCCGCTATGTTGCCTTACTGATAATTGATATTACTTTTTGACTATGTTGCCTTACTGATAATTGATATTACTTTTTGATTGCATATTGATTTTACAAAACTAAGAGGTTAAGAAGAGAACTATACAACGAATAGAAAACACATTAGTCAATACGCGAATAGTTTAATCATCCAATAAAGACTCGGATACTTGAGCGCATCCAAGAGAATTTGTAACTTGCCATTAGATATTTTGTCTCTATGTATATAAATCTAATGTTATCTGCAATATTACATATACATTTGGTAGCATCAATCGTATTAGCATGTAAATATTTACAATTAGCTTTATATTTTCCAATGACATTTGCTAGCATCAATTGTATTAGCATTTAAATTTTTGCAATTAGCTTTATGTTTTTTATGTTTTTCAATGATACACTGCTTCATTTTTAGTTAAATTTCTTTCACTATTATTATTTTGCTAGGAATTCAAAAGCAACAACCACTAGAAATATTAAATATTGGGCCCGTGCTTAGCACAGGCCTTGCCCATCCAGTATTTATACAAATCAAATAGAGTATTGGTTGTCTATAAGATAAGCAGAAAATGCTTCCTTCAGATATGCCAAGTTATCAATTGAAAGAAAAGTAGAGTAATTGATATCTCCATTTTATAGAAAAAAAAATAAGCAATTGAATAGGCACGTATTCTTGCACTTCTTTTGCAGAGCAAATAAGTTTTCTGGTAACACATTTTATTAATTATTTCAACGATGGTATACTATGATATTCTTTTCTTTAAATAATTATTTTAATATTTCAAACTACATAATAACTTTTCGAAAATTTGAAGTTCAAAAAAGTTTAAATTTTGACTTTGCCTCTCTAAATAAATTACTAGAATTACCGAGAAGATAATATTTAATAAAATTAAGAAAGCCGAAGGAACAAGATTAAAAGACGAAAAGTCTAAGATGACAATTGCAAAATACTATAATATGGTTTGCCAGGAAAGTTAGACTTTTCGTTGAGATGAGTGTTCTTTTCTGTAGTACTCCCCTCCGTTTCTGTTAAGTTTCATATTTCTCCGGAGTCAATTTAATTAATTTGTAAAATTGAACTAAATTATATCAACTCGATCTTGCTAACTAAATTTAGATATTCAGAAATTATATGAAAAATATTATAAGCTGCAACTTTTTCATATCAATTTGATGAAAAACATTGATAAAAAATCTAATAATTTTAACTTTTAAAAAGTAATATGACTACTAATTTGAGACGAGAGGAGTAATATACAGTTAATAGCAAAACCAATCAAAGAATCACAAATCAGACATAATTAAAAAGTAATAAAAACTTCCTATTACTGATGTACGAGGTAATGTTTACTGACTTTATACATTATCCTCATTGTCGAAGTGTGGGAGTATATTTACGTTTTACATGATCGGATGGTAGAGCAGATGAAAAAATTGTTGAAAAGTAATATTTTCTAAGTAAACAATTTTTAGAAAAACATTATACATGAAAAATATTTTAGTGCACTATAGACCTCAAAGTGCACTATATAGAGAGAGGAAACATTGTAAAGTTAAAGTGTTTTGGATTGTATCTAGAGACTAGATCTAGATAAGTTGTGCGAAGTTATGTGATGAAGAATTTCTGTTTAATCGGTAGTAAAGTAATCCTTATCCAAAAGGGTGTCATTTGAAATACACTTAAGTTATTGTTGTTGTGTTGATAAGATTGGAGACAACTTGGTTATTCATTTTCTTCTTTGTATAGATTATTCTAAAAATACGTGTTGTATTCCAAGGTAAGGTCAAGCCATTGTGCATTATATGATGTAATACCATATCCTCAAGAAATTTTTGTTTTTCTTTTTTTCAAGAAGGAAAGTAGGAGCTTTCAAAAAATATCTTGAATCATCTTGATAATAGTGTACCTACCTTGATACCCCTAAACTTAATACGTTTTATCCAGTACACCCAAAATTTTAGTCATAGATACTGCATAAACTAAAGGGATCTATTGTTGGAAGTAGCTTTTCTTCGTGCTTTAGTAGGAAGCGCTATAGTTTTGTTAATACAACGCATTACATACGTAACATAGAAAATTACAACCACAAAAGTATTTAGTAGCTTAAGTACATAGTGTCATAGACACATACTTTGTGGACCATAATTTTACTTATTTATTAGAACTGGGTCTTAAGCTTTCTCTAGAGCATTGCCGATGCAATAGTTCTCACTGCAGCTTGTCATGCAATTTTCAAACTTCTCATTATCTGTAAAATTAATGAAAAATTACTAAATAATTTGTATAAGTAGACCTATACTTACATATATTGTCTGAATGTCTATAAATAGAGAGATACTTGTATATATTGTCCAAAAGTTTATAAATCCTCCACGAGCTAGTGATGGAGTCTGATACTCTTTACTCTTCACATACCTTATTTGTGGGCTGGGTTTGTTGGTGTAAATGTCTACACATAACTATTTGAAGTAAAAATTCTTTTAGTTTCTTTCTGAACAATTTGTATAAGTAGAGATTAAATTAAGAGAGAACTATATGATTTAGCAAACATAGAATCCTAATTATTATATTTAGCCTAAATTTCAATTAATTACAATTCATAACTCTCTCTTGCCTTTTAATTATTCCTAATTAGAATTCATAGTCTCTCTCATTTATTTATCTCTTTCTTTAATTTCTATTACTCTCCTTCTTTTTCTTTTTCAGTTTTCTTCTTTTTCTTTTTTTTCGTTTTCTCTTTCTTTTTTCTATTTTCATTTTTTTTCTTTTATGTGTTTTTCTTTTTCATTTTTTTCTTTTTCTTTTTCTTTTTTTTCCTTTTTATTTTTGTATTTTTTTCTCTCATTTTTTATTGTTGTTGTTGTTATATTTTATATTTTATATTTATTTGTATCATACTATATATTTTAAATAAATTTACTATTTATAGTTGAATAGTTTAATAATGAATATGTATAATTTATCATTTGTTTTTGTATACAAAAAAATGTATGAATTAATTGTATTTGTTTGGGTCTTAAATATATAAATATGCAATGTGTCATTCAATGCAAATTTATCATTAGTATTTATATTTCAAATTTATCATTTGTATTTGTATATAAGCAAGTGTCATTTTGCATGTGTATGATTCAAGTTATATAAATATGTATCATTTGATGCAAATGTGACATTTGTATTTGTATACTTTATCATTTATAAATACAAGTGTTCGTAGGAAGAAAAATAAAAATTCTTTTATAATTGTTTAAAAATACAAATAATCTTGTCAACTACAAATTCAAATACAAGCAAATGAAACAAATTAAATTTAAAATAAAAATACAATATGCAGCCAGCTTACAAATATAAATCCAAAATAGTTCTTTAAAAATACAAGCGCATCGATAAAAATAATATATAAATACAAATAAATGAAACCACAAAATATAAATTCAATTTCTGCTTAATTATTAAATACAAATACAAAATAATTTTTTAAAATACAAGTGCGAATTGTATAAAATATAAATGATGGTGCCAACTAGTAAACACAAATACAAGTGTGAACTATAAAATACAAATATAAATGCAAACTATAACATACAAATACAAGTGCTAACTATAAAATACAAATGCGAACTATAATATACAAATACAAGTGTGAACTGTAAAATACAAATACAAATGTGAACTGTAATATATATACAAATAAGCACGAACTATAAAATGCAAATACAAATATAATTGTATCAATGAATATAAAATATAAATAATGATGTGAATACAAATACGATAAGCAATCGTGGTAATTTTATTATTATTCGTGACTTGTATTGAGTAGCCATATTTTTCAAAAATACGAAAAATATAAGATAGAAAAAAAAAGGTACAAAAAAAAAAGAGAAAAACAACAAAAAAAGAAATAAAAATAGAAGATAGAGATGAAAAAAAGTAAAAGAATAAAAAGAAAGAAATAAAAATACAAAAATATAAAAGAAAAGAAGAAGAAAAAACATGAAAAAGAAAAAAATACAAAAAATGAAAGAAAGAATCTAAAAGGAAAAACAATAAAAAAAAATAAAAAAAGAGAAAGGAATAAAATAAAAATAATGGTAAATAAAAATATAATGCACTGTTATGATGTTTCTGTTATCATCCATGACTTGTATTTGATGTAATCATATTTTTCAAAAATAAAATAAAATATAAAATATATAATGTGATTAATATATTTATGTTTTATATGAATACAGACTATTGAGAAAAAGCAAATACAACGGATGTGGATCGAATACATCGGCTATAAATGGCAATATCATAAAATATGGCTATGGAAGGTGGGTTTTGCGCCAAATTATTGCCATTTTTGAAACTTTTCCTTTTTTTAATGTAAATTTTATATAAATATAAGTAATTTTGAAAAAGTCCACAAATAGTAATAAGTAGGACTTTGAGGAGCTTAGTTGTCATTTTTAAAACTCCTCAAATAGTAATAAGTGAGACTTTGAGGAGCTTAGTTGTCATTTAGAAACTCCTCTAATAGTAATAAGTGAGACTTTTTATGGAGCTTAGTTGTTATTTGGAATTGAAGGAAAGGTGTCATTGAAGTCTTGAATGAAGGATTGATGACATTGACTAACTTAAAGAGTCAAACATAATTAGAAAACTTAATTAAGTTAATTATGGACTTTATTAATATTTTCAGAACTTTGTAATCTTTTTAAAAATACAAATTAATCCACACCTCTCTACTCTCCAAATCAACCGCCTTTCTCCTCTCTCCCTTTCTTTCGACGGTTTCTCTCAATTCTCTCCCAACCAACAGTTCTGTAAAATTTCTTCTTTCAATCCCCGGCGACTTCAACCCCCAGTCATAAGTAGTTGGGCAAGTTCCTTTTCGACTTTCAACTGTCAATCGACGTGACAGCAGTGCTCTCCGGCGACAACAACTTTGAGTTATTTATCGTTTCATTTCTTCTTTCACAGATAAAAAATTATGGTTTTTTATTTATGAAAAAAAAGAGGAACTTGAGCCAACTTCTTATCTAGTATTGGTTAACAATTTCAATATTTGTTGCTTAAATTTGAAATGGAGACTGGAGAATATCCTAATTTATGGCATTTCTTCTATACTCTTTTCGGAGTGAAATATAATTTTTTTTTGTTATTGTAATTCTTATTGTCGAACTGTAGATTCAATTTGTTGGTGTCTGTTGCGGGTTTTAAAGTTTGATTTTTGTTGTTTGTTTTTGTACAAATGCAAAACAGCAATGTTAGGGTTTTTGGTCACTATTGATATTCTTGATATGTTTATTGTGTTGTTGTTGCTGGGTTGATTTGTTCTTTTTTCTTGATAAAAATGGTGTATTTGATATTAAATGATGATATTTCTTTTGTTCTATTGAACAAAATCCTAGTACTATTTTTTTCTACAATAGATTAACCATATGATGCAACAGATTATCCATCTGATGCAACAGATGAACCATCTGGTGTTACAGATGAACAATCTAACTGATCATTCATCTGTTGCGACAGAGGACCCTTCTGTTGGAAGAAATCTAAATAATATTTACAGTTGATAACAGTTCCAACAGATCACTCATATATTGCAATAGATGAATTATTTGTTGCACAGACCAGTCATCTGTTTCAACAGATGAGTGATCTATTTTTATTATTTCCAACAGATTACCCATCCATTGCAGCAGACAACATACTTGGTACAATAGATGTGTGATCTGTTGGAACTATTATTTTATTGTTGTACATGTTTGTTTTACTGTTATCTTTTTTTTATTGATGCGTTAATCAATTATAGTATTTTTTATTTTTCTATTATTTTTAGATTATATAGCTACCAAAAGAAAAGAAATTGAATCAAGTCCAAGTAAAGGAACAAGTGAAGCAGCTAGGCTACATCCACCACTCTATAAGCTTGCTTTACAAGCGATATTCCAATCAGAAGCAGAAGATAATGAACATGCGGATAAGGAATGTTTCAAAAGAAATGATCCAAATGCTAATAGCCGTTCCATCGAAGAGTTGGTCAAAACCTTCAGCATTGAGAGTTGTCTTGTGAGAATGCAGTGCGATGGTACCACAAATTTGACTGGTGATTTCGTGGTTAAGTCAGCGATGGAAAAATCTTTTGACGCCTTCTGAAAAATACTTCGAGAACCAAAATTGGATGCTTATATCAGGGACAGCTGCTTTGGGCAATATCTTGATTTGCCGGAGGATAACAATGCTCTTTTCCAAATAAAAATAGTATATGATCTTCTCAAGCATAAGTTTATGTATGAAAATAAAGATAAGATGAATGAGGAATGGATAAATTACTGTGGCATGCCTGTTTATTTTGGTTGGAAGGAGTTTGACATAGTTACTATACTATAATGTTATCCTCCTTCTCTCAAGTTATACCTATTCTATCCCCAAAAAAGCACCCCGCACACCCCAAAAATGCAAAGGCAAGTCAAGTGATGGTGATGAGTTGGTATTCCTTGTTGGTCCAAACATCAAAAACAAATAATTGATAGAATCGTTGAAAGGTAAAAGACTTTTAAAGAAGCACAATCGATCATTGTACTTGGTTTGGTTTGTACATAATATTCTTTGGCGAGAAACGTTAACAACAATATACTGCTTGATTTAATAAAGCTCTCTGAGGATCTTGAGGCATTTAACAGCTATCCTTGGGTTATGAAGCTTTAAAATGACTGTCAAATATTTGTTGACTCCGTTAATGTCTAAGACAGTCAAGTTATATGGCTTTCCGCTTTTATGGTAAATATTTCTTTTATTATGATTCTTTTTTTTATTGAATAATATTTTTGATGTATTGGTGTTATTTTATAGGCTTTGACATTTGAAGTCATTCCTTATTTAAGACAAGTGAACCATCAGGAAAAATTTTCATGTCCAAGAATTCTGAGATGGTTGTTGGTCAAAACTAATAAAAATGCAAAATTTCTTGATCTTTTCAACCCCCCGAAGGAAGCAGTAAATCTAATTCAAATTAAGTCTTTCTTTTAATTAATTATTTAATCATCATTGTTGTACTGATTTATTTTAGATTGTGCATTCGTGGCTTGTTCCGACCAATCGAGAGTTGAAGATGCCATTTTTTTACCTTAAAGTCTGTGCAAACTTTATCGGACCCTAAGGTCATTGATAGAATTACAAACAAATTATTTGGATTAACAACTATCACAAGAAAAATAATTTTAAAGGGTAGACTTGTTGTTGTTGATGGTGTTGGTCGTGATGGAGGTATTGGTGTTGGTAGTGGTAGTGGTGCTGCTATTGGGGCTAATGATGCTCCTCTTACGGTTATTAAAAGAACAAACTATTATGATTATGATTATGATTATGATTATAATCATACTAATTATACAGATTTTGCCCCTCATATAGAATATTCTGCATGCAAATATCAAGAGTGCAAGGCAAAATATGATAGAGTGATTAACGTTATTAATGCATTAACTGCTTCTGTAAAGAAATTGACATCTAAGAGTGGTGTCATTCTATCAAAAAGGATTTCATAATACACTCCATTAGAGAGTAAGGCGGCTAAGAGGAGAAGGAAAGAAAACTCCAAGGCATCATCAAGCATAAAAAAAGGCAAAATTGCAACTCCTCTGTCTTTGTCTTGCACTTTTGATCAATGTACAAATGTCACAAGAGAGCAATATGAGCTAAAGAAGGTCAATATATATCATCTATTCCGACAAACAAACAAATACATATGTGTTTTAACAGATAAAATATTTGCTGAAAATTATCAAAAAGATTTATACATCTGTTGCAAATGTTGACTGACTTGTTGTATCAAATGCATTATCTATTGCATCAGATGCATATCTATTGAAATATATGTCCGTCTGTTTCAGTAAATCAAATAAGTCTTCGCACTGTTTAATTTTTTTCCAACAGATGACCTATTTGTTGTAACAGATGGGTCATCTGTTGGGACAAATAAAACCAAGACTTACAACTATTTTAGTTTTTTCAAACAGATAAGTGATATGTTGCAACAGATGAGTCATCTGTTGGGACAGATGAAACCAAGGCTTCCCACTAGTTTAGTTTTTCCAAATAGATAAGTAATATGTTGCAGATGAGTCATCTATTAGAAATTATCATAAAACTCTTCCTCCTATTTTAATTTGTCCTAACAGATGATCCATCAATTGCAATAGATGGATAATATGTTTGGGATACTTTAAAGCAGGAGAAAGACTTGTTTGATTTGCTTAAACAGATGAGTTATCTTTTTCCATTTTTTTGTATCTCTATGATTAACATTGATAATTCTGGCTTTTCAGGTGGATGTCACAGTAGAAGCTACTGTTGAACAACAAAGTATCACAACTGATAATCTATCAATTACTTCCAAAGATGAAGAAAATCTGAAACCTGTCAGTCCGGGAGAATGGAAGAATTACCCATTTGAAGGGTTCAACATGTCGAACGAGGATCCAAAAAAATAAAGTTAACCAATAATTATTCAGAATGGATTGCTAATGGGTTGTTAAAGCATCATACCTAAAGGTACATAAATCATTTTTAAAAATATTGATTTATATAATTCTTGTAGTAAAAAAAAATATTAACACATATAAATCATGCAGAAAACAAAATGACAAACACTATAAAGTGAACAAGTCATGTCTTGGTTTTGATATGTTCGACTTTATTTTTGCACATCTCAGAATGAAGAATTGGTTCCATTTGATGTCAAAACCCCAAACTTGCTAGAATGATGAGGTTTAAATGTCATACATCTTGCTATTAATATTTTATTTAATTGCATTTGGGTATTACTTTTCCTATCACATAATCTGTAATGTTTGATAATATGTGCAGCACATTGATGTCATTTTTACTACCTCTGAAAAGGCCAAGTTGCAAACACAAAAATAATACAGATACACAACAGGCAATTATTTGTTCAAAGTTTATATCAATAATGTCTATGATGGGTATTGTCAACAACAACCAAAAGTTTTCCAAAATGAGGAATGCTTAATGAACATCATCAAAGATTTTAGCATTCCATCTAGCTTATCTTGGCATTTGATCGACGAAGTGTACATCACAATCAATTGTAGTGATGAATTTCATTGGGTGTTGGATGTCGTCATTTTAAAAGAGAGGCGCACTGAGTTTACGATTCGATATTAGGAAGGAGACGTTATGGTCCATCATCTGAGATACAAAAGCTGGCCAAAATATTGCCTACTTACCACGATATAAGTGGCTTTTTAGACTAAAAGATTCGCATTGATTGCTCGACGATTGAAGCATACCAGTATAAAATGGGTAATTCATTTGATGTAGAATATGTTGAGGAATTGATCAAAAACCCATTGATAGCCTGTAAGTATCATGATTTAGTTTTATTTCATAAAGTTCACAACACTTACATTAATTACACGATATAGATTATCTGGTTTTTACCAACAAAGGAATTACAGTCTTTTTGTTGCCGCTTATGCCTAGTATTTGAGCGATGGATTACAATTACTAAATGATGGACTTGATTTCGGCTTACCCCTTAAAATATATGCTACTCTTTTATGGAAATATGGAGAAGCAAAAACACAGAAATCATACACAAGCAACATTAAAGATCCACGACAACAAAGCCGAAATTCATGGCACCGGATGAAGAACAACTTGTCCGTATTGAGTAGATTTTTATAGCTTAATTCTGTCAAAGTAATAACCGCACCTCTCCTTTGGAATTGTTGGCATCAAAACTTCAATTGTTGATTTATTTCTTGAGATTTGTACATATAATAATTTTTTTACCTTTCATTTATTTGTTGATTTATTTTATGTAATTTTTGAAGGATTCGATTTATTTTATTTTGTCTATGAAATTTATTTTATCTTTAGATTTGAGCTTATTAATTGAAATGGAATACTAGATTCAAATATTGCAATAAATAATGTATCTATTGCAACAAATGACATATCTGTTGAAAATTATCAAACAAATTTAGAGATATATTTGCAACATGTAGGTAATTTATTGGAAACTATCAAACAGGTTTTTCCACTGTTTTGATTTTTTCCAATAGATAACCTATCTGTTGCAACTGATAGACTTAGATATAAACATATGCATAATGAAACAGATGACTAACCTATTGCAACAGATAAACTATCTGTCAAAAACGATAGACTAGAGAATCTATTGCACTATAAAAAATTCAATTTTCATCAAATATAAAAAATTGTCACTACATGTAAAGTGAAGTAACTTGAAATAAAAAATTGTTATGGTGTTTGTGTTTCTACACCTTTTTTTTTATGCATAGGATCTAAGATTTAGTTAGTACCCCATAAGCCCAAACCTCTTGCATATTTGCCATATCATTGTCGCTCAGAAAGGTTGTTGGCTCGACCATTTTTGTGTGGACAGCAAACATTCGATGTGTGCAAGCATGTACAACTCACATGCGGCACCAGTTTCATATTTAGGAAGGATCATGTTCTTGTTTTGACCTTCAAAATCCTATTTTTCATTCAACAAGTTGGCAACAACTCCAATAGTGATTGCTTGTGGGTGAAAAAATTAGCCTCGTCAAATATAGGTAAGTTGCAGTCATAAACCTTTATCTTTCCCTCCTCGAATAGTATCCATGTTCATGTGTAACGATCCGAGACTACCCCCTAGTTGTCACATGGTGCTTAGAACCAAAAGTGATCCCATGCTAACCCATGAACTGGTATACTGTTAAGCAACTAAATTATAACATAATAAATAGTTGTTCTGCTATGCGGAAACATAATCATACTAAAAATCTAAAATAGATACAATACTAATAAAGCTTTACAATCTGATAAATTTGAAGGATGAAACTGAAATTACATAACTGACTCTGACTGACATCTATGAAGCCTCTACTATACTGACTATAGATAACTAGGACATGCCTCCAACTACCACTAATTCATACACATGAAAGTAATAAACTGTACATGAACTAAAATTGTCTGGAGTTCCCGAAGTTAGAGAACTCATCATCTGCTAGCTGGAATCTGCATCTGTCTGATCATGATGTGTTGGCTACAACGGGTACCTAAAATATACTGAGTATGTAGGAGTCAATGCAATAAGTAAAATTGATTTCATACATAATCATAAAACATGCATGCTAAGTGTAAGTAGACTCACCAATAGGCTGGAATAAACTGAAAGCTGAAAACTCTTAAAGCATGAATGATAAACATACTCTGATAAGATGGTGAATCTCTACACTTAGTTTCTGTAAAACTTTACTTTAATGATATAAGTAGAACTGAAGTTGGGACATGGTAAAACATAGGTACTGTACGAATACTGGGTCTGAAACTACGTGATGGAGACTGACATAAGTCGAGGATCTAAATATACAATCACATTGAGCACAATGAATAAACAAACTAACTTATCTGATTAACTGAATGACTGATAGCTAAATAATGGTTATGTAAGACTGAACTGTACTTAGTCTGAACAACTGGACTGAAATTGTAGAGTATTATGCATATGAGGTAAGAACAGACTAAGCAACATGAGATAACTAAGCATGAATACATATAAACTGTATTATCTGAGAATACAAGACCAAGAGTATAACATGATTCTAAAATAGTCTGTAAACTAAAGTACTAAAATACTCATAACTGAATAGTTGATAACTGTACACTATGGTAAAGCAAACCTGAAACTAAATTGAGTTCTAAACTAAAAACTGAACTAAGAATGTAACTGAGACTGTATCTGAGACTGTAACTGAGACTATAACTGAGGCTGTAACTGGGACTATAATTGGGACGATAACTGGGACTGTAACTGAGATTTTACTGAAGCTAAGCATGGAGTTCTGATAATTGAGTAACTAATATTTAAGATTACTGATAACTGAATTACTGATAATTGGGTGACTATTTCTGACAGTCCTAATTCTGTAGAACTGAACTGAGTTCTATACTAAGTTAAGTGACTATATTTGATAATCCTAATTTTGTAGAACTGAATTGAGTTCTATACTAAGATTGAAACTGAAACTATAAAAGGTAGTCATCTAACCGACATGCCCCTCTCTAAACTGATTGGGGTCCAACCTATAATCCCAGTTAGAAGGGTTTCAGTACCGTGCCATGAGTAAAAACAAGTTGTAGAGTCACCCTTATCTGGCAGGTACTCTAATAAGAACAGTGGTACCCTCAACTGGTAGGTTAAAACACCTCATCAACCCTCATCTGGCAGGTTGATATCTCAACCTACGTTGGCTACGTAGTTCTGGAATGCAAGGACTGCTTCTAAGGATCACACCCTCTACTGGCAGGTGAGCATCCATCCTTGGGCTCACTCGGTACTGAATCCTACTCCCAATAGAAAAGACACTAAACTGATTACTAGACTGTATTGGGTTTGACTAAACCATTACTGATCGTGTTAACCAACTGAACAAGACTGAGTTTCACTGAGTTCTGTTGACTGATAGAGTTCACTGAGTTCTGTTAACTGACTGAGTACTGCTATTCTTGAAATTTTACTAGGACTATTCTATATCTACTGCAACTAAGTAAACAACTAGATTTTGGGTAATAAATACCCCCAGGACTCGATAGTATAAATGATAAAACATAGCAATTCTTAAAAGTATAGCCATACTCAATTATTCACAATTCATTCACTGAGATATTTTATCAAACACATGGAGGTTATGGACTTGTACATGAATGCGAACATAAGGTAACATGTCATGATTACCCTATTCAATTCACATGGGCATTCTATCAAGCACATGGAGATTAATACTTTAACATGGAGCAATTCACCAAACACATGGGGATCATGAACTTGGATATGGAAATATCTTAAGCATGGAAGCATATCATGATTACATGACTAAAATCATGAATTGGGGAATTCACATGTAATTCGCTTGAAATAGGACATGGGCGTTTCATCAAAACATGTAAAGTTCATAACTAGAACGTAAGAATGTCTTAAACATAATGGAATAATAGAGTTATATGGAAAAATTCATAACTTGGGAATTCATCTTAAAATTAACTTAACATGATATGGGAATTTCATCAAACATGTGGAAGGCATGAATTTAAAACATGAGAACATTGCTAAACGTACCATGGAATTTACTTGAATAAAGCATGGAAAATTCAAATTCATAGCATGAGGAATTTAACTTGCATGGAATCACACATGGGCTGAATTGAATTAAAAACATCATGAAAACATGAAATTCAACCCTTCTTGAACATACAAAATACCATAATAATGGAAAAAATCACTCTTTAGTAAAAAGAAAAGGATTTTTGGGCTCCATGGGTGAAAGAGGACCCATAGATGAACTCCCACATACCTTAAAGCTTTAATCTTGAAGGATAAATACAATCTTGAAAGCATTCTTGAATTAGAAAACTTGATTTCTTGCTTTTCTTGAAGAAAATTTGATGAAGTTCTTGGTATTCTAGAGGGGGCTAGGGTTTTCTTGGAGTGAAAAATATGAGAAATCATGTATTAAATGCTTTTAGGGCTGAAATTAAGTGTTATGGGCGAATTTGGGTAAGGAGAAGCGAACAAAGTGCCCCTAGACCCTTTAAAAATAGAATTAGCGTGTGAAATAGTTCTGTAACGCCCAGGCCGACGCGTCGCGTCACTATCGCATCGGTTTACTGCCTCACACAGAAAATGTCATAACTTTTTACTCGGGTATTGGATTTAGACAAAATTGGTATAGTTGAAATGCTAATTCAATTATCTACAATTTGGTGGGTCTTGAGCTGTAAAATTTAATGTATATAAAAAGTTGTACACGTATAAAGTAGACCCTTATAGAATCGAATACCAAACTTTGGATAAATCAAAGGCTCTTAGCTCAACTTTGTTCTAAGTGATTTTTATGAACATTTTTCACCTAAAAAGAAAATCATACATGAGGATAAAGATCATGAAACTCATATTTTCATGCAACTCATTTAGATTATATCTTATACCCGTAGGAACGACGGTTCAAAGACTAGTTCGAAAATACGGGGTATTACATCATGACTACAAGAATCCTCTTTGCTTTGGTCCAGTCCTTGTCGTGTTGATATGGCCTCTTCCTTATAACATATTTAATCATATCTTCATCTTATTAGAATGCAAAAACTAATGAATCAAATCTTGAGCCATCGGGAGTTGACGCTGGTACAATGAAATTATCGTACTTATTCTTAAAATTGTTGTAGAAGTTGAGGTCCATTATCCTATCGGCAGCATCATAAGCATTCGGGTACGCTAATTTCGGGCATTGGGTAGAGAATTTCATCAACATACTGTGTTATAAAAAGATAATTGTTAAATAGGTTAGTAACTTTACAAAAGAAAAACAATCTTCAATATACATCTTCTTGCGCTTATACTTTAAGTAGTATTTGAAGTCTTTCCACAAAGGTGGTAGCTTCTCGATTATTGCAGCCACTTGAAAAATATCGTTCATGATCAAACCTACATCAAAGTTCTTGTGATATCAAGAACAAGCTTAATGTGTTCAATAAAGGTGTTATCTAAGTCTATACCTTCAGCAAGGAGATCATGGATTGCAAGTTACAGCTCTTGGACTTGGGTAACTACATCTTTACTATCACCATATTAAAGTCCAAGAATTTGGCAACAATGAATTTCTTCATTCTGAATCCTCAATTTTTACTTCTTTTCTAAAGTATTTCAGAGTTTCTTTGAGGTCTTCATGTAGTTGTACACATTGTACAGATCATCTTGTAGGTCACTGAAAATGTAATTCTTATATAAAAACTCTAAGTACTTCCAAGCTTAAATTACTAAGAAATGTTCTTTTTCTGTAGTTTCTTCTGGCAACTCTGAAATATTTTTTATGATGAACCTTTACAGACTTAAGATAGTCAAGTAAAAGAATATATTCTGGTGCTAACATGTGAAATCAACACCACAAAATTTTTTTGATTTTTTCGGTGGTCCATTCAGTAGCAGCATTCAAACAACATTAAGTAGAAATATTTATTGTTGCAACATTTGTCATTCCATCATTGACTTAATTTTAATTAGTCATTTTATTTCCAAAATAAGACAAACAACTTAGTATTTCAGAATACTAACAATAAAGTTTTAAACATTAAACAACTTGTTTCTTGTTTAACGATGAAGTTTGTATGTTCTTCTAGTCATCAATCGAATTAATTTTTGACTTGTGATGAAGTTTTTGTATCTTTAAATCACTCTCAAGTTCAAACAGAGTAGAAAACCTAAAGACTTTAATCTCCAGAAACCACATACAGATTATAAGAAGAATTTCTTAAGATTGTTGTTTTTCGAGTACAAAATCTGTATTAACAATAAGAGCTTCAAACACTAGTTCAAACAACATATGAACTATCAAAATGAAGTTCAAACTATTTTCTGAAATATAGCAAACCAATCAAGAAAAATGAAGAAATAAAAGAATCAAGTCCACCTAATTAACGGTGTATCCTTACAAAATTTATTCACCTCAAGTAACCGAGGTTAATGAAATATATCCTCCTAGGATAAAATGATTCACTTCAACAAATAGTGGAATCTTAAGTTTGCTGAACTTCAAACACACTCAACAATTCGTAAAATCCCACTTGAGTTTTTAGGAAGAAAAGATTTTTACTTCAAAAATTCGTATCTTTATTGTAGAAAAATTTAGGTATTTATAGACAAGAGGTGGTACTTCAGAAAGAAAGTAATGGTTATTGAAAAACCACACTGTCTCAGACCATCGTGTCATCTGTGGACCTACTTACGCTCGAAAATAGGACATATGCTGCGCAGATCGACTTTTGGCACAAATCAAAATGTTCTGGCTTGACTTGCATTGGCACCTGCATTCGCAGGTCACTAGGTGCTCCCGCAGGTCACCTTTTCTGTTATCAAATAGTGCCTCGAAGGGTTATTTCCCTTTGAGGTGTGTTGTGACATGTGTCCGCATATGCTTGAGTGCGTCCGCACATGCTTGAGCGCATCCGCACATGCTTGAGCGCGTCCGCAAATGGAAAAAACTTTTTTATCAGATTTTTGGATTAAAACATCATTAATTATAAAGTTTCAATTTTTTCCTTCAAATTTTTGGATTTAAACATCACTAATTATAAAGTTTCAAACAAATTTTGTCCAAAAAGACAATCGCTCAATCATTTGACAAATTGAAATTAGTCAAGCCGAGCGAACCAAGATGACGGCACACGGTTTGTCTTGTTCTTTCCCCACTATCCCAATGAAGGCATGCTTCTATATTAAGCATGAAGAAGTTCCTTTCTCCCATCAATGTGGGAGAACACTTTTTTCATAAAGTGAATACTCATTTTCACTTTTCCTACATTTTTCTTTCCTCCATTTTTCACACATTTCATTACTTAGAACTCAACAACAATTTCCTAACAAATAAAATTTGGAGATGTCTAGATGATTAATGTAAGTTAGAGTGTTCAAATAATACAGTGAAGATAAGTCGAGGTGTCTAGATGTGCATACTCAAAATTAAAGTGTTTACTTATTAGCTAAGACCAAATTTGAGAGTATGTTTATGTATTATGCCTTTTGTTATTCGTATAGTATTATTTTATTGTACTAAAGGTAAAATAATGAAAATTTAACGGTAAAATTATTTGTAAATTATGAAACAATTTACTTATTCTCTACTCCCTCCGTTTAAAAAAGAATGACCTATTTTTCTTTTTATTCGGTTTCAAAAAGAACGACTCCTTTCCTTTTTTGGCAATACTTTAATTTCAACTTTCTACATGACATGTTTAGGACTACAAGATTAAAGAGTATTTTAGTACATTTGACACAACTTTAATTTAAGGTCACAAGATTTAAAGTTTTCTTTATTTTCTTAAACTTTGTCTCAAGTCAAAGTAGGTTATCCTTATTGAAACGGAGGAAGTAGTATTTATAAAGTTCTTCAGTTATTTAAAGAACTATTTAATCTGTGTTGTGACACGGTCTTCTACGTGTGAAAGAGGACAAAAACAAATGTGCCATTTGGTACTGTTCTTGTTTGGGCAAGGAAATAATATCAGTAAACACTATAATGAGAAAAGTTGAAAAGATGTGTAGGAGGGGGGGGGGGGGGGGGGGGGATATTTTTTGTAGATCCAAACTAAATAAAATCCAAGAATATTGTTCAAATGATATTGCTCTCTGTTAAACCACTATCTTCTTCTTCTGTGGTGTTGGTGTAGCTTTAGTTTTATCAAAGGTGTTTTCTTCCTCGGCAATATTTAACATATCTTTCACATTATTCATCCAAGTTTGAATGCAACCATACAATTCTATGAAGTAGCTACGTAGTTTCTGGTTGAAATGTTAGTTGAGGATATCTCAAGTTATCAGATATGAGAAATAATGTGTAGTAATATCATCGTTTCGTTCATGGGATACGGCAGGCTGTTCAAAATTAAGTTTGAGATTAAATGTATATTTTGAGACCTAAAGCAAGAGTAAAATTATCTCCTTATTACTTGTAGGTTACATATTTGGGCCATGAAATTACCCACTAACGCTTAAGTCAGAATAGGTTGTCTACATTTCCCTTAGAATATAGCCAAATCCTGCATACAACAACATATCCAGTATAATTTCACAAGTGAGCTCTGAAAAAATAAAGCGCATGCAAATTTTAACTCTACCTCAGAGAGAGAGGTTGTTTTCAATAGACCGGTGGATTAAGTAACACATCTCAAAGCATTTTGAAAAAGGAAATACGAAAGTGAAAGCAGTAACAATAACAAAATAAAGCTTTAAGAGAAACATCATACGATAACTGAAACAACAAAACCAACATATAATACTAAATAGCGTTGGGTTCAATTGATGTGAATAAAAAATGGAGGGACACAACCTTTGAAGAAAAGACATATTCTGTTCATAAAAAGACATAATGTTTCGAATGAACTGACGTGACTCTTCTAAAGGATACTCCTTTTTGGATGAACCATTGCCACCTTTCGGAAGGGGCACTTGATGGCTATATAAACCTGTATTTATCCACAGGTTTAGGTACAAAAATTTTTCTGTAATAAAACTCTTCTTCTTTTCTGAAAATATACTCTGTGTGATTATCTAATCATTGAGTGAGTTTGAAGAGAATCCGATCGTTTGGGATACCACTATATTCGGATTGGTAGGCCATTTTATCCTGAGAAGAAAATTCCGCAACCTCGGGTACTTGAGGGGAATTATTTCCTTAAGGACACTTTGTGAAGTCAAATGACTTGGCCTTTTCTGTTTCATCTAAATTCCTGGAAAAAAAAACACACTTCCTTGAAAGGTCTTTTTGATCTTGTTTTGAGGGTGTTATATAACTTCATAGGTATTCTTGTTTTTAGACTTGAACTTGTGTTGAAGTTGTTGTTCCTAAATACAGATTCTTATACCCGAAAATATAGAAGACAACAATCTTAAGAAAATAAATTTGGAATTTTTTTTTTCATTTTTTTGGTGAAATTTTCTTTTCACTAAAGTTTTTTTTCTTCAGAATCTGTATAGTTTGGTTTCTGGATATTAATGCTTTTAGCTTTCTACTTTGTTTGAACTTAACTAGTGATTTGAAGAAATAAAATCTTCATCACAAGTTAAATATCACTCAGTTGATGATTGAAAGCCATAAAAATTTCATCGTTAAACTAGAACAAGTTGTGTTTAAAGTTGCTACAACTTTATTGATTAGTATTTTGATATACTAAATTTTCTGTCTTGTTGTGATAGGAAAATGACTAACGATAGTCAAGTACATGATACTGCAATGACTATGGCGGCAACTAGTATTTTCACAACGAGTTGTAATAATTCTCCGCAAGTTATGGCACCAGCGGAGAAACCCAAAAAGTTTGTGGGTATTGACTTCAAAAGATAGAAGCAAAAAAATATTTTTCTACCTCACCACTCTTTGTTTTCAAAGGTTCACATTTGAGGAAGCTCCAAGGGTGCCCGAGGGAACCTTTGAACAAGAGCGATTTATGATTGTAAAGTCTTGGAAACACTCCAATTTCCTTTGCAGGAACTACATCTTTAGTGGTTTCCAAGATGACCTCTATAATGTGTATAGTGGAACAAAGACTACAGAAGAGTTGTGGGGAGAGCTAGAACGGAAGTACAAGACAGAGGATGTCGGAACTAAAAAACTCTTCGTTGCAAGATTCCTGAAATATAAGATGATAGACAGCAAGTCTGTTGTCTCCCAAGTGCAGGAACTGCAAGTGATCATCCATGATCTCCTTACGGAAGATATGATTTTGACAAGTACCTTTGTTGGATAATTGACAAATGTTCTTAATATTCACATAAAATGTATTACAGGTTTGATCGTGAATGAAGCATTTCAAGTAACAGCAATAATAGAGAAGCTACCACCCATGTGGAAGGACTTTAAGAACTATTTGAAACACAAACATAAGGAGATGTGTATCAAGATCTAATCGTTAGATTGTGCATTGAAGAAGATAATAAGGCTTCGGAAAGAAGGTCAAGAGAAAATTCTACAATGAATGGAGCAAATATTCTAGAAGACGACCATAACTCCAAAAAGTGCAAAAAAGTTGGAAATGAAAGCAATCAATCCAAGAAGAAATTCAAGGGAAAATGCTTAAATTGTGGCAAGATTGGCTACAAATCAACAGATTGTTGGGCCCATAAGAAAGTCAAGAAAAAAGGACCAAGAAAATATGGCTAAGTCCAAGAAAGAAATGGATGGTCTATGTGCCATGCTTTTCGAATGCAACTTGGTGGGAAATCCACACGAATGGTGGTTGGATTCCGGTGTCACCCGCCATGTTTATGCTAATAAAAAGTTGTTTTCAATGTTCGATCCGTCTCAAGGAGAAAAAAAGATCTTCATGGCTAACTCTGCTACTGCAAAATTAGAAAGAACAAGAAAAGTATGCTTGAAAATAACTTTTGATAAAGTGTTGACACTCAACAATGTCCTGGACGTACCAGAGTTAAGGAAAAACTTGATTTCTGTATAACTTCTAGATAAAAACGAATTCAAATGTGTAAATGTTTCCGAAAAAGTTGTGATTAGCAAAGGAGAAGTGTATGTAGGAAAAGGCTATCTCACTGAGGGCCTATATAAGATGAATGTAATGACTATTGAATCAATAAAAGTTCTACTTCTTCTTACTTGCTTGAGTCTTATGATTTATGGCATGAACGATTAGGTCATGATAATTCAAAACATTGCAAAAATCGATTAACTTAGAAGTTTTGCCAAACTTTGAGTGCAATAAATCAAAATGTCAAACGTATGTGGAATCAAAGTATGCTAAGCATCCGTATAAGTTCGTTGAAAGGAATCCAATCCCTTTGACTTAATCCATACTGATATTTGTGATATGAAGTCAACACCATCTCGTGGTGGAAAAAAGTATTTCATAAATTTTATTGACGATTGCACTAGATATTGTTATGTCTACTTGCTAAATAGTAAGGATAAAGCAATAGATGCATATAGGCAATACAAAACTGAAGTTGAAAATTAGTTGGAGAAAAAGATCAAAACTATAAGAAGTGATAGGGGCGGAGAATATGAATCTCCCTTTGTGTAAATATGTGTAGAGAATGGAATCGTCCATCAAACTACGACCCCGTATTCACCTCAATTTAATGAAATTATGGAAATAAAAAACCAAACTTTGAAGGAAATGATGAATGTCTTACTTATAATTTTTGATTTATCGCAAAACTTATGGGGGGCTATACTTCCAGCCAACCGAATACTCAATAGAGTTCCCCATAGTAAGAAACAATCAATTCCTTATGAAAAATGGAAAGAAAGAAAACCCAGCTTGAAATAATTCAAAGTGTGGGGGTGTCTAGCGAAGATCCAAGTTATTATGTCTAAAAGGGTTAAATAGGACCTAAGACGGTGGACTGCGTGTTAATAGAATATGCTAAAATTAGTAAAGCATATCGATTTTTGGTTTATAAATCCAAACATCAGGATATTAATGAAAATATGGTAATTGAATCAGATAATGCTGAATTCTTTGAAACATTTACCTGTATAAAACTAGACATGAACAGTCTAGTGGGGGGTCTGAATGACCTCAAAATAAACCAAGTGAGAATGTACATACTAATGAGAATCCAAGACGTAGTACATGTCAAAGAACGTCAACTTCATTTGGGTCTGATTTTGTAACATTTCTACTAGAAAATGAGCCTAAAATATTTAAAGAAACAATGTCGTCGTCAGACTCATCCTTTTGAAAAAGGCAGTCAATAATGAGATTGATTCAATCTTAAGCAACCATACGTGGGAGTTGGTTGATCTTCCTCCAGAAAATAGACCTTTAGGTTCTAAATGGATCTTCAAAAGAAAAATAAAAGTTGATGGTACTATTGACAAATACAAGGCAAGACTTGTAGTAAAAAGCTTTAAACAAAAAGAAGACCTTGATTACTTTGATACGTACTCACCGGTAACGAAGATAACGTCAATTTGGATGTTAATCGCCTTGGCGACAGTATATGGTCTTGAAATCTATCAAATGAATGTGAAAACAACATTCCTAAATGGAGAATTGGAGGAAGAAATTTACATAGAACAGCCTAAGTGTTTTGTGGTTCCAGGAAAAGAAAATAAGGTGTGTAAACTTGTTAAGCCACTTTATGGACTAAAACAAGCCCATAAATAATGGCATGTGAAGTTTGACCAAACAATATTGGCAAATGGGTTCAAGATTAATAAATGTGATAAATATGTTTACATTAAAGACACTTGAAATCACCAAAGTTATCGTTTGTTTGTATGTGGATGATATGCTGATCATCCGTAGAGACATTTCAGACATAAATGCTACTAAATGAATGCTTGAAAACAAGTTTGATATGAAAGACCTTGGAGTTACAGATGGGACCTTGACAATAAGAATCCATAGAACTCCACAAGGGTTGGCATTGTCACAATCTCATTACATAGAAAAGGTACTTGACTAATTCAAGTATTTGAAATTTGGTATTGCCAAGACTCCATTGGACGTGAGCTTCGCATTTCAAAAGAATGAGGGTGAAAGTGACTCACAGTTGGAGTACGCAAGAGTATTGGAATGTTTAATGTATATAAATGAATTGTACACGACCAGACACAGCATGCGCTATTAGTAAGTTGAGTCAGTACACAAGTAATCCCAACTAAACTCATTGGATGGCAATAAAAAGAATTTTGGGGTATCTTAAATACACTCAAGACTATGCTTTGTGTTATAATAAATATCCCGCTGTACTTGAAGGATATAGTGATGCAAATTGGATCACCAGATCGAACGAAGTAAAATCCACAAGTGGATATATATTTACTATCGGTAGAGGAGCGGTCTCTTTGAAATCATCCAAACAGACATGTATTATTCGCTCTACAATGGAATATGAATTTATCGCATTAGATAAAGCCGGTGAAGAAGCAGAATGGCTCTAAAATTTCTTGGAAGATATACCTTATTGGCCCAAACCAGTGGCACCAGTATGTATACACTGTGATAGCCAAGCGGAATAGGTAGGGCAGGGAGCATGGTGTACAACGATAAATCTCATCACATAAGACAGAGACATAATACCGTTAGAGAACTTTCCTCTAGTAGAATTACCACTGTTGATTATGAAAAGTAAAAGGATAATGTGTCGGATCCTCTTACAAAAGGCCTATCTAGAGAAGGAGTTAAGAGGACATCCAAGGAAATGGTTTTACGGCCTAAGACAAGTCAGTATAGCGGTAACTCTGCCTAGCAGACTGGAGATCCCAAAAGCTAGGTTCAAGGAAATCAAACAAAGTTGTGTCTGACAGGTTCAACATTGTCAGTATATCCAAACCATTCTCATGATGTAGACAATGTTTAGTAAACAAGGATAAGACTTAAGGTGAAAAGTCTTTTAATGATTATCTAAATTTGGCAGATTTGACCAAATAGTTTAATCTATAGGATTGAATGTTAAGAAATCACCTATGTGAGGGCGAAGTCGAAGCCACTTCAAGGAGAATGTTAGTAAAGGTCTATTCTCTAAGCTTTCATGAGACCGAGCCATGTTCATGGCTAAAACAAATAAAACCTCAAGAACCATAAATAGTAAAAGGTTGGTTGTGTGACATGTGTTGTCTAGGTGTACATTAAAGCTCGACGGTTCAAAGATATCAACTCTACTGATTAACCGAGTGCATCCGATGCATGTTCATTATGGAAAGTTCAAAGGAAAACCCACTTATCTAGATGCAATCAGTCTTTGCTTGATGATCACATACTTTTCCGTAAAGTTTTACAAGGAATAGTCATTTCCCATTCATGTGGGGAATTGTTGGGTTCAATTGGTGTGAAAGGAAAATTGAGGGACACAACCTTTGTGAAAAAGACATATTATTTTGGAAAAGGAGTGACTTTTCAGACAGATGTGGCTGTTCAGAAAAAGACACAATGTTTTGAATGAACTGACATGACTCTTTCAAAGGATACACCTTTTCAGATTGTAACGACCTAAAAATTTCATGAAATATATAAAATTTGTGATTTTGTGTGATTTGACTATTTTACCCCTCCTCTGTTGACATGATTTTTGATGCATTTTGGTATCATTTATGCAATACTGTGATTTTTTATGGCTTCGAGAGCCTTATTTTGGACTTATGTGATTATATTTTGATCCTTCCGATGGATGACCGAACGGACTACATCAGCAGCTCCAAAATAGCAATTTTAGGCTAGGTAGACCTTTTGTTCGGGTCCTGGTTCACCCGAGCTCATTTCGACCTATTGATCGGAAAGTTGAAAACTTAAAAATATGGGTGTGGGACCCACATTTGATTGAAACTACCTTGTATGGAAAATCTGACTTCGCCATGTTTGGTATGATTTTACAGCTTTTAAATCTCATTTCGACCCTCAGTTTAGAAAATTATGATTTCGGATCTCGGGGGTCAATTATGTGAAAACAATTTTTTCTGAAAAATCTGATATTGCCATCGCGTCCAGAACATCGAATTTAGTGTGGTTGCATAGTTCGTTTGCATAAATCGGACTCCAAACAAATCCTGAGCACCCCGTCGAAGTCCATTTCGAGTTAGAATAAAAACTGCTCAGTTATGCAGAAAAATCTGCAATTATATAGCAGCTTTTCACATTT
Source organism: Capsicum annuum (assembly GCF_002878395.1). Lineage (NCBI taxonomy): Eukaryota > Viridiplantae > Streptophyta > Magnoliopsida > Solanales > Solanaceae > Capsicum > Capsicum annuum. The sequence continues at coordinate 22,349,035 of NC_061117.1, read as the reverse complement.
TTGGCCCGTTTTGCTCATTCTTCATCTTGTCTCTTGAGAGTTAAATCCTAAATATTTTGGGAGCTTAAAAGTGAAGTTTGTGAGAGCTTGGGAAGCTAGATTAACACTTATTTCTTGATTTTAATTATAGACTTAAGGTAAGGATTCACCTTTTCTTAGAAATTTCTTGATAAATTTTTCAAAACCCCAAAAATCTTAAGGCATGATTTTAAACCCAAATTTCATCTCCTTTCACTTGAATAATATTTTTATCTTATAATTACTAGTTTTTCATCAATTTAACCTTCAAAACAACTCCGATTTTTTATTTTAACCCGGATTTCAAGGATTTTACCTGGTAAAGCTCAAAAGTGATTTTTCTTCGATTTGAATCCCATTTTTCACTCAATTTAACTTGGGTTTTCACTCGACTACTTCCCATATTTTTGAAGTAAATTTTTAATTTTCCCCTTCTTTTTCGAAAACCTATATTGGGGGTCCGTTTTGACCCCAAACCAAAAGTAGACAATATGGGTGTCGTTGGTTTTGTTTTGACTCGTAGATTTCATATTTAATATTTTTAATAGAGTTTGGGATTATTCATTAAAATTAAGGTCGCGGGTTCAAGTATAACAGACCGGTTTTGGCTTTCAAGGTAGGTTATGGCTTAACTCTTCAGACTGGGCTGGATAGTAAATGATGGTACAAAATGCATGTTAAGGGTGGGAAATAATCATAAAAAATTTCTATCTACGTGTTGTGCCCGTGTGGAGGCCCATATGTGATGTAATTGTCGAAATTGAAATATTATGTGATATGTTTGACCGTGTGGGGTCCTATGTGACATTGATAGCCTTGAATACATGTGAGTAATTATATTGTATTGTTTAATGTGGTACAATGGGTGTATTGTGGTTATATTCATACTTTACTGGCATATGAGACATGCGGATATTCATGGATGAAATGAAAGTAACGAGTGAATATTGGCTCATGTGGTTGTGGAAATGTATCATTAATGTTATGGAAATATATCATGTTGTTGGTTGTGAAAAAACTTATTATGATTGGTTGTGAGAATTACATCTTCATATCATACTCATTCATGAAACATTGGTACCACCGTGGCAACATCTGAGAAACACTGGCAACACCTTTTTAAAAATATTGTAACACCTTATAAAACCTTTTTCGGGGGATTTTTCGAAAAGGAGATATAAGATATATGAATTGTATATGGGTTGACGAACCCCCCATGGGTCCTACATCGGGAAGCTTTAGCTCCGTAAGTGTATACGGGGACTGTCCGACGATCCCGGGGGTTGTGCGACAACCTCGTGCATCATCATCATCATCATCATCATTATCATATACATTGCACTTACTTTATTATGTTTGTGTTGTGTCGTATTGCCTTATTGACTTGTCATCTATGTATTTGTCTTACCTTTCTTTACTTGTAGTTGATGATCTTTTATCTACATGTTCTCTCTTGCTCTATTTTATATGTGACATAATCTATACTTGTGTTCTATATCTTGATGTATTTTTGCAATATATGTGACATATATTAGAACTATTAGTGCAAGCGGTGTGGGCTACCGTTGTGGGATATTTTCTGATTGCAGGTGACGTGCCCTTAGTGTATATTTTGTATGCCTTATTTACTACTTTTCTTAGTCGGCGTATGATACCTACTTAGTACAAGTGGATATACTCATGCCTACTTCGCCCTTTCAGTGAAGGTCCTAGCTCGAGTGCGCCTCAACTTACTTGATTCTAGCGGGTGTTGGAGCTTCTAAGGTAGTGGTTGGACATTCATGCATCTGAAGTTCACCTCTATCTTTATATACTAGTTATGTCTTTATTAGTGTTCGGAGACAGTTGTTATTCCTTTGTAGTTATTTTTTTGATGTATTTGACTCTTGAATTGTATTAGTAGTTCTTACACTATTGACCTGTAGATGTGACTACTTGGGACATTGAGTCTGATATGCGTAGTTCCTATCCCTAGCTTTTCATTGATTCAGGTATTTTCTTGCCTTAGTTCGAGGATGAACTAGACTTTTAGTGGTGGATGATGTAACGACCTAAAAATTTGATGAAATATGTGAAATTTATGATTTTGTCTGATTTAACTGTTTTACCCCTTCCCGTAGTTGCATTATGGTATTTATGGGGTGTGGGAGTAGTTGACATGATTTTTGATGCATTTTGGTATCATTTATGCAATATTGTGGTTTTTGATGGCTTCGAGAGCCTTATTTTGGACTTATGTGGTTATATTTTGATCTGTCTGACGGATGACCGAACGGACTGTGCCAGTAGCTCCGAAATAGCGATTTTAGGCTAGGTAGACCTTTGGTTTGGGTCCTGGTTCACCCGAGCTCATTTCGACCTATTGATCGGAAAGTTGGAAACTTGGAAATATAGGTGTGGGACCCACATTTGATCGAAACGACCTCGTATGAAAAAATACGACTTTGCCAACAGATCCAGAATGTCAATTTTAGAGTGTTAGAATTTTTGGTATGATTTTACGGCTTTTAAATCTCATTTTGACCCTCGGTTTGGAAAATTGTGATTTCGGGTCTCGAGGGTCAATTTTGTGAAAACTAATTTTTCTGGAAAATCTGGTATCGTCATCGCGCCTGGAATGTCGAATTTAGTATGGTTGCATAGTTTGTTTGCATAAATCGGACTCCGAACGAATCCCGAGCACCCCGTCGAAGTTCATTTCGAGTTAGAATAAAAACTGCTCAGTTATGCAGAAAAATCTGCAATATATATAACAACTTTTTTTCATTTTTGGCTCATTTTGCTCATTTTTCATCTTGTCTCTCGAGAGTTAAACCCTAAATATTTTGGGAGCAAGTTTGTGAGAGCTTGGGAAGCTAGATTAACACCTATTTCTTGATTTAAATTACGAATTTAAGGTAATCTTTTCTTAGAAATTTCTTGATAAATTTCTCAAAACCTCAAAAATCTTAAGGCATAATTTTAAACTCAAATTTCATCCCCTTTCATTTGAATAATATTTTTATCTTATAATTACTAGTTTTTCATCAATTTAACCTTCAAAACAACTCTGATTCTTGATTTTAACCCGTATTTCAAGGATTTTACCCGATAAAGCTCAAAAATGGTGTTTCTTCGATTTGAACCCCGTTTTTCACTCGATTTAGCTTGGGTTTTCAGCTATAGGTTCCTAAAAATATGGGAAACATATTTTTGAAGTAAAGTTTCAATTTTGCCCTTCTTTTTCAGAAACCTATTTTGGGGGTCCGTTTTGACCCCGAATCAAAAGTTGTCAATATGGGTGTCGTTGGTTTTGTTTTGACGCGTAGATTTTATATTTGATGTTTTAGTAGAGTTCGGGATTGTTCGTGAAAAGTAAAGTCGCGGGTTCAAGTATAGCAGACCGGTTTCGGCTTTCAAGGTAGGTTATGGCTTAACTCTTCAGACTGGGCTGGGTAGTAAATGATGGTACAAAATGCATGCTAAGGGTGGGAACTAATCATGAAAAATGGCTATCTACGTGTTATGCCCGTGTGGGGGGCCTATATGTGATGTAATTGTCGAAATTAAAATATTATGTGATATGTTTGACCATATGGGGTCCTATGTGACATTGATAGCCTTGAATACATGTGAGTAATTATATTGTATTGTTTAATGTGGTACCATGGGTGTATTGTGGTTATATTCATACTTTACTGGCATATAAGACATGTGGAAATTCATGGATGAAATGAAAACAAAGAATGAATATTTGCTTATGTGGTTGTGGAAATGTATCATTGTGGTTGGTTGTGGAAATACTTATTGTGATTGATTATGAGCATTACATCTTCATATCATACTCATTCATGAAATATTGATACCACCGTGGTAACATCTGAGAAACACTAGCAACACCTTTTTAAAAATATTGTAACACCTTATAAAATCCTTTTCGAGGGATGTGCGGAAAGGAGATATGAGATATGTGGATTGTATATGGGTTGAAAAACCCCCATGGGTCCTACGTCGGGAAGCTTTAGCTCCGTAGGTGTATACGGAGATTGTGCGATGATCCCGGAGGTTGTGCGACAACCTCGTGCATCATCATCATCATCATCATCATCATCATCATCATTATCATATACATTACACTTACTTTATTGTGTTTGTGTTGTGTTGTATTGCCTTATTGACTTGTCATCTATGTATTTGTCTTACCTTTCTTTACTTGTATTTGATGATCTTTTATCTATATGTTCTCTCTCGCTTTATTTTATATGTGACATAATTTATACTTGTGTTCTATATATTGATGTGTTTTTGCAATATATGTGACATATATTAGAATTGTTAGTGCAAGCGGTGTGGGCTACCGTTGTGGGATATTTTCTGATTGCAGGTGACGTGCCCTTAGTGTATATTTTGTATGCCTTATTTACTACTTTGCTTAGTCGGCCTATGATACCTATTGAGTACAAATGGACCGTACTCATGCCTATTGCGCTCTTTCGGTGTAGGTCCTAGCTCGAGTGCGCCTCAGCTTACTTGATTCGGGCGGTTGTTCGAGCTTCCAAGGTAGCGGTTGGACATTCATGCGTCCGAAGTTCACCTCTATCTTTCTATACTAATTATGTCTTTATTAGTGTTCGGAGATAGTTATTATTCCTTTGTGGTTATTTTTTCGATGTATTTGACTCTTGGGTTGTATTAGTAGTTCTTACACTATTGACACCTGGATTTGGGCATGATTGGTGTTTTGGATAAGTTCTTTCCGCATTGTTATGATTATTTATATGGTTCGGCTTCATTCTAGAAGCCTTACCTTGGGTATTTCTGTCTTTTTCTCTATTCATATCAGTTTGGGTGATAGGCTTACTTGTCAAGGTACGCCGCGACAAGTGCCATAATGACCCTCATTTTTGGATCGTTACACGGTTGAACCATTGCCACCTTTCGGAAGGGGCACTTGATGGTTATATAAACCTGCATTTATCCATAAGTTTAGGTACAAAAAATTTTCTGCAATAAAACTCTTCATGTTTTCTAAAAATATACTCTGTGTGATCATCTAATCGTTGAGTGAGTTCGAAGAGAATCCGATCGTTTGAGGTACCACTTCAGTCGGATTGTTAGGTCATTTTATCCTGGGAGAAAAATTCCACAACCTCGGGTACTTGAGGGGAATTATTTCCTTAAGGACACTTCGTGAAGTCGAAGGACTTGGCCTTTTCTGTTTCATCTAAATTTCTGGAAAAAAAATACTTCTTTGAAAGGTTTTTTTGATCTTGTGTTGAGGGTGTTATATAACTTCATAGGTATTCTTGTTTTTAGACTTGAACTTGTGTTGAAGTTGTTGTGTCTAAATACAGATTCTTATACCCGAAAACATAGAAAACAACAAATAGAAGAATACAATACTAGAAGAGTGTAACAGCAGCACTGATATGAGGATTCAACAATGCTTAACTACCAACCAACCTTCTCCTCTGACCCTCAACCTCAACATCTTCCTCAAATCCTGCTTAAATACAAAATATTTGCTAGCTGCACCAAATTATTTCTTTTGTGTGTGTCGAAGCGGGGAGTTTGTAGGTGACCTTGTCGCTGTCATGAATTACAAAGTATGAAGAGAATTTGCATTGCAACTTAATTATATAATCTAACACGAAAACAATGATGATGAACCAAAAGGAAGAAATAGGGGGAGAAAGTATGAGAATGACATTTTTCTCTCAATGTTGATAGGCCCATCTGCTTATGTTGTGTGTACCTTAATTATTTCATCGAATATTAATTACTTTTTACAAATATAAAAATCAAGTAATTATATCCATCAAAATTTACATAAATAATAATAAAACATATTTGACTTCTCGTCCTTATTTTAATCTAGACTAAGCTAGAGACGATAAACCATTCTCCAATATTAGGACATTAATCAAAATTTATCGAATGAAAACCCCCCAAAGTGGGCACTTGGAGTTCAATCAAGAACAGTGTTCAAAGCACTATAAGGTTGATGATTGGCACATTATGCTATCATGGGTTCAATCATTTTCACTTTTGGCAGTCAGTAATATCACCTTTTAGAATTGTCCAATGTCCCATGCCCTCTCTCTGTACCTTCCATGTGTTTTTCTCTTCTTCCAAGATCATCATATCAAATAGCAGGACATATATATCTTTGGTTCCTATCACATTTTGAGCTGGCATAATACTCTCTTCAAGATTTTTAGCTGTCAATAGTTATTTGTACCTTTCAAAAAAATGAACTATGACCTACATGTGAACTTGTGGGACTATATATTTGAGAGCCTTTTAACCAATTTTTTTTAATAATAGTCATGCACCAATTTTTACGCTTCTCCATTAATTTCACAGAATTCATTCCACTTTCATTAGCAACAAGTATCAAGTAACTTTCTATACAAAGACTAGATTAATTCCACACTATACCTTCCACCTCCCACCCTGTGGCGGAACCAGGATATTCACGAAGGGAGTTCATAAGGAAACATACGAACTAACCGAAGGGGTTTAATGTCTAATATATATACATAAAAAATAATTTTAACCATGCATATATAATATAATTTTTCGCCGAAGGGAACCCCCTCGGCAATGGGTAGATCCGCCATTGCTCCCACCAGCAACATGTATCGGTACATCCACCAAGGCTAGACTAATTCCACGGAATATCTTCCACCTCCCGCCAACAACTGATATTAGATAACTTTATTCATTAAGACTAGAACAAATGAAAAGAAATCACATAGTATTTTTTGTGTCAATTGGCTACTATGTCCCATTGGCTTGCCTTTTCATCAGTTATGAGGACCAATATATGTACTTAGGGAAAATATTTTGGCTAAGACTGTCAACTAAACATGCCATGTACTCAACTTTGCTAGAACACTCGAGGATATAAGTTGAACCATTAAAGTGGTGAGGTGATTTGTACAGAAGAATACGTTGGGGTCGCTATATAAATTTTGTTTACACTTTTAATATTTGTGAGGAAGTTTCAAGTTCAATAAAAAAAATATTTTTAAAAAAATATAAATAAAACTAAAAATAACAACAACAACAATAATAATAATAATTAAAAAAAAAAAAAAACTGGACTAAACCCCCTTAATTAAAGCAATAAAAATAACAAACAAAATGGATAAGTTGTGTTCATACTATATTCAACCTACTACTATATTGGATTACTCATGAATCATGTTGGCTTGTCACAGTTTCAGGACTACAAACAAATAAGAGAAAATATATACCGAAATTGTTGTGTGCAAGTCATGACAAATGGCGACAGTTAAAATTACACCTGTTATATATTCAACCTAGCTATTCTATTGGATTTTTCACAAATCATATTGGATTGTGACGATTCAAAACTGAAAATAAAGAAAAGAAAAAAAATTCAATTTTAGAATATATAGTGAGGTGCAAGTCCTGAAAAACCCCTTTAACTTCATGATACATATACCAAAGGAAAAGCACATGGTATGATCATTTAAAAAAAAAAAAAAGCTCACATTTAAAAAAGTGTACATGCTGTAGCTAATCGGCTAAAGTAATTTCTCTTTTTAACCATTTAGCTCGATTAGGCACATGCAATCTCTATATTCAATTGATAGACTTTTATACCATATTGATACATTTTTATATTATATTGATACACTTTTTAAAAAATAGAAAAAAAATTCTATGCAAGCACATACAGTCGCTATACCCAATTGATACTCTTTTATATCACATTAATACACTTTTATACTACATTAATACACTTTGATATCGCATACCACATTGATACACTTTTATACTAGATTGATAAACTTTTATATCACGTTAATACAGTATATATACCAATAAATGCACCTTTTACAGAGAAATTTGTGCAAGCATATACAGTAATTCGTTATTCGTGAATTTGTTAACTTCACCTAAATTTTGTGAAAATTTGTGCAAGCATATACAAAATTTATTAATCTCTGTACCCTTGCTGTCCAAACATTCCTTATTTTTTTTTATTAAAAAGAGAGAGATAGCAGAAAAAAAATAAGTCAAAGTATTGCTATAGTATTAACTCATATGAAAAGAGATAGAATAATTTTGGGTGGACTTGTATTTCATGTTTTTATTTTCCGTGATCGCATCTGAAAAATAAATGGGTGGACAGAGTGGACTTTTAAAAAAAAAATAAAAATTAACAACATTAAAAGAAAAAAGAAAAAAAATAGTGAAAAACAAAAAAGAAAAAAGATAGGAAGAAAGAGAACGGAACATGTAAAAAAATTGACATTAAAAATTAAACAATAAATAAGAAAAAGGCCAAAAAAAAAAAGGGGTAGTAGCGACAGAAAAGTCTAAATGGCTATCTATTAAAATTGCCAAATCAATGGCTATATTAGTGGAAATATTTTGGGCGAGATGACATTTGTGTCCTTTCCCCTGTATTAAGCACTAGATATCGAAGGCATGTGCCAGCACGAGCCCAATATATGTTATTTTTTAGTCTTAATTTATGTGACACAAACATAATCTAGATAATTAATTATATTTTTAATATGCTTTAGTTATTTTAAATTGTTAATTGTTGTAATTTATAAGATTTTTATTTAATTTCAAATAATACATACTACTCTCCTTGTTCAAAGTTTTATAACATTGATAGTCAATTATATTTTTAAAATAATTTAAATTTTTTGTTATTGAGATTTATAATACCTCTTCTTTATTCCTATTTAAGTTCACTAATATAATTTTAGAGTCAAAAAAATATTTTATATATTTAAAAAATTTTAAGTTGTTAATTATTATGATTTATAGTACTTTTTTTTTTGAAATATATAAGAGACTTTTTTTAAAAACATATTCTAAGCTATTAACTATTGTGATTATAGTACTTTTTATTCAATTTTCAAATAATACATGTTACTGTCCTTACCCAAACTTTTATGGCATTGATAGTCAATTATACTTTTAGTTATTCTAATTTAAGTGACACTGATATAACTTCGAGAGTCAACCAAATATCTTAGATCTTTTGCATTTTTAAGGTTATTAATTATTGTGATCTTTAACATTTTTTAATATATAACAGATTAGTTTTTTTTAGATATTTTAAGTTGTTAAATATTATAATTTATAATACTTTTTATATACTTATCAAATGATATATGTTACTATCCTTGTCCAAAATTTTGTGGCATTGATAGTCAATTATATTGTAAAAATAATTTAAATTTTTAATTACTGTGATTTATAATACTCTTTCTTCTATTTCAATTTAAATGATACTGATATAAATTCGATAGTCAATCAAATATTTATATCTTTTAAAATTTTTAAGTTATTAATTATTATTATTTATAGAAAAATTTTCATATTTTTTTTAAAACATATACTAGATAAACAAAATAAGACAAACAAATTTAAATTGATGCAAAAAATGAAAGCAAAGGAAAGGACAAATGAAGTTGTGCCAAAGCAGATAAATTAACCTTTAAATTTGTAAAGTTGTTAATTATTGTGATTTATAGTAATTTTTTAAAATATATAACAGAGTAAAATTTTTTACATATTTTAAACTGTTAACTAGTTTAATTTATAATATTTTTTATGTAATTTCCAAATAGTATATGTTACTCTCTTTATTCAAAATTTTGTGTCATTGATAGTCAATTATATTTTTAAAATAATTTAATATTTTAATTATTTTGATTTATAATAATTTTTCTTCTATTTCTATTTAAATGACACAATATTTAGACGACCGTAATAATTAATTATGGGTGATATAGCAAAAGCATGATTGAAGCAGCGAAGCAGGCATGTCTTAAATGACTTATAATAACTAAATAAAAGTTATACAGTAAAATTATTATAAAAAATACTTGTGAAATTTTTTTTAAGTGAATCACATATAGGACGTCAATTTAATTTAATATTAAATATTATTAATTTTTTAATACGTTAATGACTTTAAAATAATTTTTTAATACTTAGATGACTTACAATAATTAATTAGGCGTGATATGGTAAAATTACAGCTGAAGTAGCTAAAACAGACATATAATAAATATCTATTTTAATTTTTTTAGTAAATATTATTAATTTTTAATTCATAAATAACATGTGATATAGTAAAATCATGGAGCAAGCAGCTGAATTGATCGGCAAGGAGGACGACGGAAAGTTCCTCTCAACTGCCTCTTAAATATAAGTAGAATATTTTATAAATATAATTAATATAAATTTTCTAATACTTAAATGAATTATAATAATTAATTAGGGATAATATAGTAAAATCACGATTGAAGCAGCTGAAACAGACAGTACAAGCAGACACGTCGACCTACTGCCTTCTTATTCCCTCTTATTATTAGTAGTAAATATTTATATTGTTGAATTATTTGCAAATTATGTTGCGTCGTCATGATTTCAGAACTACTAACAAAAACTATGAAAAGGATGTTTAAAATTGTGACACGCAAATCATTAGAGACTTATATGACTTCGAGGGTGTTTGATTAAGCTTATAAATAGTTGATACACAATTTTAGAAAAAATAAAATTTTATAAGTTACAATCAGTCAAAATTCATAAGTTGATGACCTCTAAGATGTTATGTTAATTTAAAACATCAAAAGTTAATTTATTATTTTACGTCTATTTTACATTTTTTATTAAATATTTAATTTTTAATGCTTAAATAACTTAAAATAATTAATCAAGTATGATCTAGTAAAATTACGGTTGAAGCAGTTGAAACAGATATGTAAGAAATATCTATTTTTTTTTATTAAACATGATTAATTTTTAATACATAAGAGTAAATCAAATATCACGATTGAAGAGCGAAGCAGATGTCTTAAATGACTCATAATAAATAAGTAGAAGTGATATAGCAAAATTATTATAAGAAAATACTTGTGAATAAAAATTAACTGGGTCACATTTAAGATGTCAAGTTAATTTAAAACATTAAGAGTTAATTTATTATTCTATATCTATTTTATTTTTTAGACAAATATTACTCCATCTGTTTCAAAAAGAATGACCTACTTTGACTTAACACAAAATTTTAAAAAATAAAGAAGACTTTTGAATCTTGTGGCCTTAAATTAAAGTTGTGTCAAATGTATCAAAATGTTCTTTAATCTTGTGATACTAAACATGCCACATGGAAAGTTAAATCAAAGTATTGCCAAAAAAGAAGAAGGGGTCATTCTTTTTTAAATAGACTAAAAAGAAAAGTAGACTTCTTTTTAAAAAATTGGGAGAATATTAATTTTTTAATAATTAGATGACTTATAATAATTAATTAGGGGTGATACAATAAAATTACGATTGAAATAGCTAAAGAAACATGTAATGTCTATTTTACTTTTCTTATTAAATATTATTATAGTAAAATTATGGTTGAAATAGCTAAAGCAACATGTCATAGTGTCTATTTTACTTCTTTATTAAATATTATTAATGCTTAATACATAAATAACATATAATAATTAATTAAGAGTGATTTAGTAAAATCACGGAGCAAGCAAACACGTCGATGAAGAGATGTTTGTTTTACCATGATTCTATATAGTACTAATATTTGTATCGCATTACACAGTATAATTTTTTTTTTAAACCTTTTTTTGGGATTTTATATAATAGAATTAGAAAAAACTTATATAGGACCTAACGGGAGGAGATTTAGAGCACTTTTTTTATTTTGATGGCTTCGTATCAAAGATCGGCTCTTAGTTTCTTTTTATTTGTTTTGGCGATGAACGTGTTGACTCAACAAATTCAAGGGGAGGAGTCATGATGTATGCTATTTGCGGATAAAGTAGTTCTAATTGAAGAAATTTGGGAAAGTGTCAATGATAAATTAGAGATTTGAAGACAAATACTAGAGCCTAAATGGTTTAGGCTCAGCAGGACCAAGACGGAATATTTGGAGTGTAATTTCAGTGAAATAACACATGAGGCTAATGTGGTAGTGAACATACTCAAGCCATTCAGAACAGAGATAGTTTCAAGGATCTATAAATAAGGGAATTGAGAGATTAAAGAGGATGTCACTCATCATATTGGTGCAGGGTGGATGAACTGGAGGCTCGCGAGTCTTGTGTGGTAAGATGATGTCTCCTAAACTTAAGGCAAGTTTTACTTAGTGAAAGTTAGATCAACTATGTTTTATTGAGTACAGTGTTGGTCAGTCAAGAATTTTCACAAAAATGAAGGTGGCGGAGATGAGAATACTGGGATGGATATGTGGACTTACTAAGAGAGATAACGTTATAAATGAGATTAAGTGGGAGTGACGCCAGTGAAAGGCAAGATGTAGGAATTGAGATTGAGATGATCTGGACTTGTAATAGAAAGGTGTGTGCCCTAATCTAGAGGTGTGAGAGGTTGGCATTGAATGGTTTCAGAGGGTCAAGGTAGGCCAAAAAAATATTGGAGGAAGGTAATTAAACATGACATGGAACAATTACAGTTTACTAGTACATGACCCTAGAATGGAAGATGTGGAGAGACACAAATTAGGGTGAAAAGTTAGTAGGTGGGGAGTGCACCTTGCAAGTAGGAAGGAGTTGTAACTCCCCATATTTTCGAGCTAGAATTTGAACCGTCGTTCCTACATGTATAGACTTGAATCCAATGATTCTATGTCAATATAAGTATGATGATCAAATTTAAAGTGTGGTAACATTTATTGAGGTCGAGTGAGATCATAAATCTCCTAACTCAAAGACGAATTGAGAACCTTTTTATCAATAGAGTTTTAGCGGACATCCTAACTTGGGTAAACTTCCAATGACCATTACTTCTAAAATATATCGAGTTGGGAGGCCTACCATATATCAAATGAAAGATCTTCGAGTCTTATTTCAAAGGTATCTAGTTTCACCTTAATCCAATATCGGAGTATAAAGCTATGATTATTTCTATCTCAGAGTGTCTTTCTGAGAGAAGGTGACAACTTAAGTTGATAAGCTGTCAACTAAGTGACGAGCTATCAACTTAGTTGCCAGCCTTAACTAAAAAATACCTTAAATCACTTAGGAAAGGTGACGACTAGGTTGATAAGCCATCACCTAAGTGATAAGCTATCAACTAAGTCATCAACCTTAACTAGAAAGTGTCTAAGTCCAGCTAGAGGGTGACGACTAGGTTGATAAGTCATCAACTAGGTGATAAGCAATCGCCTAAGTCATCAACTAAAAATTCTTGCAATTTTTATTCAGTTTTTTAAGGGTATTTTGATCTTTCTTCAAATCAAACCCTACACCCACGATTTAAAACACACTTTAAAATCTATTTTCCTATTATACGTCAATTTCTCATTGCTCCTTCTCCTCTCCACTCTCAAGAGAGAAAAGTTAGGGTTTCTTTAAAAAACTTATGCTTTTAAGGCATAGATTCAAGAGGTCTCGAATTTTTGTTCATTGAAAAGGTATGTGGGACTATCCTAAACCTTATGGGCTTAATTTTATCATTTTTAACAAGCTTTAAGAATATATGATTATGTATATATGAAAAAAGGATTTTTGAAACAGTTTGAAGGCAATGTATTATGAACCCATCTTTATGAAAGTAAGTGTTTCTCATGAAATTTCTCCATAAACTTGAATTACTTTTGTTTGTACATGGGTTATGAGTTTCGAAATTGATATGAGAGAATGCCTTACAAAATTCTCTCTCTATTATGAAATCTATTGTTTATATATGTTGTGGGTTGTTTAACTTTATAATTAAAAGATTGGGTTATAAATTTTACTATCCATATTGAGTCGATATGGATTTTTGAGTTTCAAGAGAGGGTACTTTCCATACTTCCAAATTGTTCAGTTGTGTTAAATGAAAGATTTCATACAACTTATTTAAGAATTGACCACAGTATGTTTTAGTATGAAAAGAGAGTGTCTTGCATAAGTTTCATATGTTATTTGACAGAAGAACACTCACTTGATGTTTAAATTTTTTAGTGGTCATTAATGTGTTTTTAAATAAGAAGGGCTACAGATATGATGTGGTATGAGATGAATGACTTTCAAGTTTAGATATGATAATACCCTGTTATGATATGCCCTTAATAGAATAAGAAAAGAACTATTTATAAGCATGAAGTATGTTTTTAAGAGGCTAAAATTGGGCTTAAAGAGATTTAGATGGTTACCCGAAGAAGGCATGAGTTTAGACAACTCATTACCTAAGATCGCATTTTGCCAACACAGGTTTTATTTTTCCCTGAAATAGGGGATTATACGCTGGCGAAGGCTTTGTGGCGTAGTAGAGATTAGAAAATATAGCCCTTGCAGCAAACTCGGGTTGGGATCTTGGCCGCCGAGTAAAGGGAGGATCCCATATAGCCCGTGAGGTACTTTTCAGAAATGAGGAGTGTACCATCTAGCTCAAAGGTAAAGCAAAGAATTGATTCAATATTTTACAAGAATGAATCAAAGCCATTGAATTATGCCCATGTGTTTATATATTTATATATTATTCTAAAGTATTTTCACAATGATCTCGATTACGTTATATGAAATATATATGATTTTTGGTTAGTTCTGCATACCAATATATTCTAGGTATTGACCATTCTTCATGGAGATTACATTATCTCATAATATAAGTTCTAAGGCACAGTCCTGTGGTCCATCTCATCAGTAGAATATTTAGATATAATAGAGTTGGTGAGTCATCTATATTTCGGAAGACATTTATTCATAGGTTGACATCTTTCAATTTATGGTCCAGTTAAGAGCCTTGTCTCAGCCTAGACAGTCAATTTTGAGTAGAGGCTTCGTGTGACACATTTTGAATGATAAGTTTCCATTGAAAATTATTATATCTTCCGCACTTTGATTTATGTATGAATTATTCTTATGATACTATGTTAAGAGGTTCTCTCGGGCCTTCATGGTTTGGTATGCCCATCGTGGCTAGAGCATCAGCTCGGATCGTGACAAGCTTGGTATCAAAGCACGGTTCATGATTCCAGAGTGTCTATGAACTCGTGTCTAGTAGAGACTTAATTATTGGTGTGTTGTGCACCACACTTATAATTAGGAGGCTACAGGGCATTTAGGATATGTTTCCTATTTCTTTATACTCTAGATCATGCATTAGTGTTCTCCGTATGAAAGTCATCCAAATTCCTTCTTTGCTCTAATTTTATAAGCCACGCCTCATTGTCAAGGCGGTACAAGTCCAAAAGTTTAGATTCCTAACGATGTGGTCCTTTCTGATTGAGTTATTCATAAAGTCATGAAATAGTACAAAGACTTGAAAGGAGTCTATTAGTGTGTCAAGTGTGTTGATTTAAGTGTACACCCCTATCTATATCAATCATGCATTTGAGCTCGAGGTAAGAAGTGTATTCAGTCCCTTTTCAAAATTTTGACGCAGATGTCACACTTAACGATAATGATATGTAGCAAAATATTGAAATAATATTTTCATTCAAGTGGTAGTGTATGTTAAGGTGTTAAAATCTATGAGTAGTAAGATGGTCCCAAAGTTAGTGGTATGAAGTCAAGTTTAGAATTTAGAGTGAGGGTAACTCTTGAGTGAAGAAGGAAATTGTGGTTGTGTAACCTTTGTGTACAAGGTGGTATGACCTTTCATGCTGATTGGATAACGTTGTAGCATGATTTATAGATTTATGGTATTTAGAATAGGATGTGATTAGTTATGATGATTAGAACTTAGTTGAAAGAGGGAAAGAACTCATGATGCATACTTAGTGTGGTAGAAAAAAATTATCTTAGGTTTTGACAGAAAAGGGTAGATTGGCTTATAATTTATAATTTTGCATTCAATTGGGAAATCTAAGAAGGTGGAACTCATTGATGGCTATAGAATTTTGAAGGTAGTTGGAATGTATGCATGGGTAAGTAGATATGATGTGAGAAGGTAGAATATGCTAATAGATCATAATGGGTTATAGTATAAGAGTAAGGTCGCCTATTCTTATTATGTGACTTTACCTCCCTTGATCCTCTTTTCTCTAGTAGTTGTAAGCTAGTATAGTATGTGAGAAGGCATGTAACGAATATTAAGGTGTAGTACTAGCGTTATGGAGTATGTTTGTATGTCGTAGGTAAAAGAAGTAAGGAGTTTAGGTCGATTTCTCTATTCGGAGGACTAGTATATTATGAGGGATGTTTCACCGATTGTACATGATTGGTGCTAGACACTAGGTTTGGACTATAAATATGGATTGCGGAGGTAAGAATATTAACTCGAGGGTAGTGATATGAGAATTATGAGAGTAAGTTAGTAGGCTTGATTTGACGTGTGCCATAGCTAGGTTGGAAACTTATGGAAATATTGTGATATGTTTACATGATGATTAGTGTTAAAATGATGAATTGCGATAGAACCATTAGGTGGATAAGAGCGTTAGGTTTATAAGAATAAGTTGAACCCCAAGTATCTTTTTGTCAGATGAGGTCCTAGGCGTGCAAGTGTCATGTGTGCCCAGTTCATGTTCTTGAATCTCTTAATATGGAGGAGGCTAGAGAGCTGCTATATGGTGTTGAGGGAAATATAGATAGATGATGTGATCTCTTAGTCTAGTTTTAAAAACTTTGTTAAGTTGTGAGGATATGCAATTAGAGGTGTAATGTCAGTATAATAAGTAGTGAAGAATTTATTGTTATGTGTTAAAAAGGGTGAATATGTATGCTTATGAGAGTGTGAGTTATAGGGTGATGCCTATGGAACCTTACAAAAGTTAAAATTTATAACCTTGAAGGGTAGTGTCTTCATATTATAGCTATAATGGGAATTTGGCATTCACGTGTATGGTGATAACCTCATTGTGTTGAGTATTTATCTTATAGATTTAATGAGAGGATATGTCCTTAATTCTAGGATAGTGACCTTTGAGTAAAGGGGGAGATAATGAACTAAGGTAGATCATAAATTTTCTCATAATGATAATTTTGAGGGAAGATCCATAATAACTCTATTCTTATTCTAGCAAAATTCTCCTACTTTGGATCAAGAGGACATTCTACCAAAGTCTTATGTATTCAAATTGTGCCTATGCCTAAGGGTTGAGTTCTCTATGCAACTTATGTCTATGTTCCGAGATCCAAACTAGGAGCACTAATGTCCCTCAACAATCCAAGCTTCCAAGTATTCAAGACCCATGTAATGACGCTCATGATCAATAAACTAATGTCTCAATTTATGCTTAGTTCTAAGAAACTATACTCTCTATATGTTACCGATTCATTTTATGCCTCATCTATCCCAAAGAGATAAGGTTTATGCGAACTCATGACCATTTTTGGTTCTTAAAATGAGGAGCAACAGCTTCAAGTAGCAATCCTTGTCTCAGTCGTTAACTATATTAATTCCGACTTTATGCTACACAACTCATAATATATGCATCCGTGTCTCTCATTGTCCCTAGTTTGGAGAACTCACGCTACTTTATGATTATTCCCGAACAACTCTCTACGTATGACGATCTAGGTAGTTTCTATGAGGTATTTCGCACCTATTGCACCGTATCTCACTCCCATCCCTGATTTTTGTACTCTAATCCCTCAATGACCTTCCTTATATTGGAATAATAGTGATAAAAGCAGCGGAGTAATGCTTTAGATATAGGAGTGGATGTTCTTTGAGGTTAAAATTTTTTGGGTGGATACACTAGTTAAGTTATAAGTAAAAAAATAAAGAAGGAGATAAACCATTGTTACGTGAAATAGTTAGGAAGGGGATATGTGGAGAAAATCTTTGTGAGAGTGATTGAAGTTGTTGGTTTTAGTGGAGAAATTTATAAAATAGGTGTAGTATAGATAGGCTTAAATGTTGTGATTGATAGATACACAAACTAATGTGCCATATGGTTAGTACTCCTCAATTTAAGACCTGAAATTTGTTTGATTATAGTGATAAGGTGAAGTAATATCCTTAAAGGGATGTAGAGTATAGGGTCTCATAGCTTAAGCTAGCACCTTTTTACTCCGGGTTAAGCTTCAACATGGAAGTACTATACAGTTAGACTTAAGCTCTTATAGTTATATATTTAGTGGGGGGATTATAAGATTGAGATGTTAAAATGTGGTATTCATAGCTGAAAGCGCAGTTGAGAAGCGTCACAAAATTTAAAGGCTATTAGACATATCAATTGAGGTAGAGAATATTTCTATTTTATTCTTATGTCCCGCAAAAATCTCAGTTCATGTCTTGTACTAATCTTAATCAGGCTGAGGATTCTTACGAAAATTCATTCCTTATGATGTTATGATTATGTGTCATAGAACACATGCCAAGATTATGTATATGTCAAGTCTCGTTATCTCATGATTTGTGCTTACACAATTTACTTGGTGAGATCATGAAACTCTTCTTGAATGCCTATGTATGTCTCGTTGAGGAAAATAAAATTTCTAATATGAGGTTACGTCCTTTATTCCATAATTCTATAGCATCAACTAGTTCCTACCCATTATTCGACGATAAATGATTCCAAGGGGGAGATAATGTAACACCTCACATTTTTGGGCTAGAATTTGAACCATCATTCCTACATGTATAGACCTGAACCCAATGATTCTATATCAGTATAAGTGTGATGATCAAATCTAAAGTATGGTAACATCTTTGGAGGTCAAGTGAGATCATAAAATCTACTAACTCAAAGACGAGTTGAGAACCTTTCTATCGATAGAGTTTTAGCGGACATCCTTACTTAGGTCAAATTTCAATGACCATTACTTCTAGAATATATCCAGTTAGGAGGCCTAACATATATCAAATGAAAGATCTTCGAGTCTTCTTTCCAACACATCTGGTTTCACCTTAATCTGATATCGGAGTAGAAAGTTATGATCATTTCTACCTCATAGTGTCTGTTTGAGAGAAGGTGACAACTTGAGTTGATCAGCTGTCAACTAAGTGACGAGCTACCAACTTAGTCGCTAGTCCTAACCAGAAAACATCTTAAATCACTTAGGAAAGGTGACGACTAGGTTGATAAGCCATCACCTAAGTGATGAGCTATCAACTAAGTCATCACGCTTAACCAGAAAGTGTCCAAGTCCAGCTAGAGGGTGATGACTCGATTGATAAGTCATCAACTAGGTGATAAGCTATCACCTAAGTCATCAACTAAAAAATCCTGTAATTTTTATTCAGTTTCTTTAGGGGTATTTTGGTCTTTCGTCACCTCAAACCCTAACCCCCATGATTTAAAACACACTTTAAACGTTATTTTCTCATTATACGTTAGTTTCTAATCGTTCCTTCTCCTCTCCACTCTCAAGAGAGAAAAGTTAGGATTTTTTTCAAAAACTCATGTTTTCAAGGTATAGATTCAAGAGGTCTCAAATTTTTATTCATTAAAAAGGTATGTGGGACTATCCTAAACCTCATGGGCGTAATTTTATCATTTTTAACAAGCTTTAAAAATATATGATTATGTATATATGAAAAAGGGTTTTTGAAACCGTTTGAAGGGAATGTATTATGAACCCATCTTTATGAAAGTAAGTGTTTCTCATGAAATTTCTCCATAAACTTGAATTACTTTTATTTGTACATGGGTTATGAGTTTCGAAAATTGATACGAGAGCATGTCTTACAAAATTCCCTCTATTATTGTGAAGTCCATTGTTTATACATGTTGTAGGTTGTTCAATTGCATGATTAAAAGCTTGGGTTATAAGTTTTACTATCCATGTTGAATCGGCATGGTCTTTTGAGTTTCAAGAGAGTGTACTTTCCTTACTTTCAAATTGTTCAGTTGTGTTAAATGGAAGATTTCATACAACTTATTTAAGAATTGACCACCGTATGTTTTAGTATAAAAAGGAGGGTGTCTTGCATAAGTTTCACAATGCTCTCGATTACTTTATATGAAATATATGTGTTTTTTGATTAGTTCTGATTACCAATACATTTCAGGTATTGACCGTCCTTCGTGGCGATTGCATTGTCTCATAATGTAGGTTCTGAGACACAGTTCCGTGGTTCATCACATCAGTAGAACATTTGAATACGACAGAGTTGGTGAGCCATCCATCTTTCGGAAGGCATTTAGTCATATGTTGACTTCTTTCAATTTATGGTCCAGCCGGGGGCCTTGTCCCGACCTAGACAGTTAGTTCAGAGTAGAGGCTTCGTGGACGGAATTTGAGTATTGTATTGTCATAACTTCATTGACACATTTTGAATTATAAGTTTACATTGAATATTATTATATCTTCCGCACTTTGATTTATGTATGAATTATGCTTATGATAGTATGCTAAGGGGGTCTCTTGGGCCTTCGTGGTTCGGGATGCCCGTCGCGGCTAGTGCTTCGGCTCGGGTCGTGACCGGAGTGCTTTGTTTGGCAGTTGTGCTAGTAGTCGTAATGCTATGCTCGTTTCTTGTAGTATCTTGTTTCGTCGAGTCTTGATGATGTGTGAGGTTTCATCTAGATAGTTTATAGTATTATTTGTGGGATTCTTATTCTTGTTATTATTTGTTGTTTACTACCTATTGTTTCTTGTTTTTTACTATGTCTTTATCTAGATTGTTTTTTGTCTTTGAGTTGGAGACTTGTCGGAAACAACCTCTACTTCACCTTTGAGGTAGTGGTATGAACTGCGTACACTTTACCCTCCCAAATCCTAGTGTGCAATACACTAGTATGTTCTTGTTGTTGAAAATTAACTACTTGTATGATAGTTGTTCGGAGCTTTGAGATAACATTCCTAGCACGTCTTAATAGCTAGTCTGTTAAACCGTTCTCCCCCTTGGATTAGCTGATTAAAGATAGTTTGTAAGAAATCGCTTGGTTCTTGGTTGGAAAGTGATTTTAATATCATATTCCATAGCATTTTTGTTATGTATAAAATTCAGTTCAACAAACACGGTGTTGGTTACCGCTTACAATTCTGCATAACTAATACATGTATAAGTTAATGATAGAAAAAATGAAATAGTTAACACATGAATAACTACTACTTGCATATCAAATCTTTATATAACTACCAATTGCATTACAATACATCTTTATATAACTAACATTGCATTACAATACATTTTTTATATAACTAACAATTGCATTACAATACATGTGTAAGTTGTAACTCTAACTAGCAACCAAGCGAGGTGTTCAAATTTTATAAGAAAGGGCTTATATAAGCAACGCCCTCTAAAAATCTAAGGGCGGGCTTCAGAATCGAATGCCGTTGCACAGCAGGAAAAGTACTATACATTAGACATCAGTTTCTACTTTTGTTACCATACTAACTTTAAACATGCGGATAAAAAACCCATAATCATGATATTACATTGCAAATGAACTTTTTGTTTGATTTGATTGCAAAATGATACCATGCTTGAAAGGGTAATCCTCCACATTATTTAAAGTGTATTAACTTTCCACCATAGGCACAATGCACCAAACAAGGAAGTTTTTAATTATAAGTTTTTCTATAACCCCCACCCACCCACCCCCAAACCCAACCCCAAGGAGCGCTCGAGGAAAGGTAATACCCAGTGGCTATATAGGTTAAATATAGATATTTATGGTTATATACATGTTGTTGCACACCCTTGACAAGCTAGAGAAGCATAATCCAGTGGTCAAGAGTGTGCATTTCTGCATCAACAACTCGAGTTCGAACAGCTTGGCAGGTGCAGCAGTGCTTTATTTTCTTTTTTTTTTAAAACAGTTTTTTGCCCAAGGAAAAATATGAACACCCTTAACCAAAAGTCTGGCTCCGCCTATGGTAATACCCAAATCCAGATGATGACCAGCTAGCATCTTTGCGTATGGCTTTTTGTGGGATGAAAGTGGAACACACAAAAGGTCTATCAATATCAGGTAGTACAAAAGATAGCAAAATATGAATATTGAGGGCCCTCAACCTCAACGCATAGTAATCCAAAAGTAAAGAATTTAAAATTCCATCATCATTGTTTCAAGAGTGAGACACATACCCCACCCCACATCCCCCCACCCCATCCACCCCAAACCAAACCTTTTATCTATATATTTGAGTACCACTAATTCCCTATTTACTACACATAAAAGGTTAACAGCAGAGAGGAAGAGTAAAAGTGCAATGAAGGATAAAGAAGTTAAAACAAGAATGAAGAGAGGGTTTTGGAAACCTGAGGAGGACTTGATATTGAAGAATTGTGTGGAGACTCATGGAGAGGGAAACTGGGCTACCATTTCTGAGAAGTCGGGTATACTTCAAAATCTTTTAGTCTACAGCAAGTTATAACTTTAGTTACTCTATACGATATCATAACTGGTCTACTAGAATGCTGACATCCACGAGTTTAACGTTTCAATATCTGTCGTCTTAGGATTATTGAGGAGTGGTAAGAGCTGCAGACTAAGGTGGAAAAATTACCTGAGGCCAAACATCAAGCGAGGAATGATGTCAGAAGATGAAAAAGACCTCATCATAAGACTCCATAAGCTTCTTGGCAACCGGTCACTGTTTCCCCCCTGACTTCATGCTATTACAATATTAATTAAATAATTAAATCTTTCCTGCTTTGTTACTGTAGTTTAACTCACATCGCTTTGGTACAGATGGTCGCTAATTGCTGGTAGGCTACCTGGAAGAACAGACAATGAAGTTAAGAACTTCTGGAACACACATTTGAACAACAAGAGATCCTGTAAAGGCAAAAAGAAGCATGTGAAGTCCAAGGAGGCAAATACTCACAGCCCACAAGGCAAAACGCAACAGTGCCCTGCTGAGACAGTAAGAAACCAAGAAGTGGCCACCAAAACAGTTTTAGATTCATGGATAGAAGAAATGCAGGACTTTAACTGCAGCTTACTATCACCTGTGATGAATAACATGCCATTTCTCGAAGACGAACCTTTTATTCCCATATTGGACGACATAGTCTTGCTTGAAGCATTCACAAGCACTGGTAAAGAAGCATGGAGTGAGATTCAGACATTCCTTTAGAAATTTGTGGTAGTATTACTCTGCTGCATCCTTCATATAAGAGGACAATTTCCACTAGTGCCAGAACAAGTTAACAACTCCCATGCTAGAGGTTTCGGTTCTGAGCTTGTGCTTCATCTGCTTGGAAATGTGCATGAGCTTATTTGCTAAATCAATTTATTCATGTATCAAGAGGTCAGAAATGACAGATCTCCCTTTTTCTAAATATCGGCTTCCTCTACTACTGCCAACTCCAACTAAGGAATAGTAATGAACTTCATATCAGATATTCGGCCTGTTACAAAAGCTAGCTATCTGGTTTTCAATTTTTATTCGCATTGGTGTAGAAATAAAACTTCAAAAATTTCAATATATGGGCATAAAAATGGTGAAAAAAGATGGCAACTTCCAGCAAAAATAAATTCTGATTATCAGAATCCATATATACACTGAAAAGAATATCACAGTAATTGCCAAGGTCACGATTTATGAAATTAAAATCCAAATGTGGTTACAGTACATCATCATCATCCTGTTGATTGTACATTGAAGTAATCTCAAAGGGTAATGAAGGTGGAGTTCCAGGAGGGATGCAAGCTTCACCATTTTCACCGGCACATATACACAGCCTCAGCATCCCTGAGGATAGCATCCAGGTTAATATGACCACTTAGCTCATTGATAAACTTTAGCAGTGTGTCGAGATCCATCTCTTCTATTATTTTACTGCGGTGTCGTCTCAGAATTGCAACACAGACATACAGATGAAGATGCTCGCTCAAATAATGCGTCCATAAGACCTCCCACAACCGCATTGTGTTTCAAAGTCAAATTCCCTATAAAAGGAAGGCAAAATATCTCAACTAAAAGGAAATCAAAGCATCAATTTAGTGCAAATTGAAGTCTGACAGCTTAAACTGGAAGTAACATAAGATTTGAGAAATGATAGCTGCATTAAAGACATTCAAATTACTAAAATTATAACATTTTTGCTGATGTGAAATCAAACATTCTTTTATTCCTTGGTTGCTCTTTTCTTCCCATCCTCGGAGAGAAGGATGCTGAGAATAAAGGATGCACATCCATATAGCTTAATGCTTTAAAGGACCACATATCATGCTTCCTTCCAGGGAAATGTGAATGGATTTCTATTACTAAAAAAGCCTTACAATACCATTATCTTGTAGTTTGGAAAATATCTATGAATGGAGGCCTTCTTTTTTGGTGTATCATGTATGTTAAAGGAACGTACAAAACTTAATAGAATGAACTTAGTTAAACCGTTACACATATTTTTTTTAACCTAGAAATTACGAGGGCCAGTAGCGCATGGTTGAAAACTTGATCGATAATTGGTCCCCCCGCTACTCTTCTCCATATAACCGGGTTCGAACCCGTGACATATGCCTAATCCACTCATCACATGCTATGCTCTTACCACTAAATCCCTGGACATTAATAGGTTCAAGAGAATATCTATACATATGAATAAGGACCAAGAAGTGGTTATCCAAGTGAACGTGGGAAGCGATTTTTCGCTTCAGGTCCTTAGGTCAAGTGACCATCAGTGGCCAAAAAGAGGACTATCAGTTGTAATATACACCTGGATTTTGGCTTTTAATCCATGGCTGTCTCAAAATCTCACAAAGGTCAGAAAAATTTCGACATATTAGTCATATTCATCAGCATAATCTATCTTCTTTTTTTGATATTGCATTAGCATAGTGTAACTGAAAATGAAAATAGTAAAAGTTTGTTTAAACATAGGATCCACGGATAATCTGTTAATACAAAAGTGCATAATATGTTGGGTTGTTATCAGACACAATTTTCAGGAGTAGAACTGCTTGCCTTTTGAATTGTATAAGAACCCAGCGAAAGCAGAAGAAATAATTCAAGCAGGCCTGCTGTTTGAAGTAATTGTGCAAAGGATTATCCAATATCTCCACCAACTGCATAGCCCAGTAATTTTGCATCAGACTTTTGACAGCAAACATATACTTATCAGCCAGATACGGTGAAATCTACAAGAATCTCTTATAACAGAAAAAGGGTATAAAAAAGGATGGAAACACCAGAGGTTTAAGAAAAAAACAAAATGCAGCACTGAAGGACATGAGCCATAAAATGATTCATTACTAAATAGTCAGGCATGTTTAGGTGGTTATCGGCTAAGTTGCTCGGACTCGGGTGAGGGTGTCCGATACGGGTATGGATCTAGAGGTCGGATCCTTCACGGTCTCAATTTAAAGATTCGGGGATATGGATCTAGAAATGGATACGGGTGCAGGAATTCAGCGAAAAATAATTTAAATATCTAAAAATAGAGTTATAAAACATAAATTTTGAGATATTATGTGGAAATCTTAAGGAGAAAATATTTTTCAAGAAGAAAATCCTGAAAGGAGATAAAAAGAAAAGCAATAATATAGAAATTTCTATATACAAGGTATTCCATTTTCTTTAATTTCACCTTAGCTTTTATTTTGATTATAGAATTTCGTAAATCTGTCCGGACTTTCCCAGTCGATTTTGGTCAAGGTACCCAAAATCGTTGACCATATCGGGTACAAATCCCACACCCACACCCATGTCGTGTCGACACGGGTGCGGCACCGAAAGTGAAGAGTCCGAGTAACTTAGGTTATCGGAAGGATACCATTTGTCTGACACCTAATCCTTCAATCAGAAAATTGTTACGCCAATGAAGAGTCTTGCATTGCTTCATGGCCTACTTAGAGGTTATAGCAACATTATGGACTTGTCAGCAGTTAATGGCGCATCATTCGGGATTTCATTGGCAACAAGTGCTTTTCTCGATGAGCATGTACCATGGCATGCTGTAGTTGTGTAAATAGCCTCACAATAAGGAAGGAAATAATAATCAGGATGCCTTTTTACAGACACAATGTCCTCTCTTGCATTGTCCCATTACAAGTGAGTTGTGGACATAGGTTCATAAGATTTTATTTTTCTGCACGATAATGCTTTAATTGAATTCTTAGACCCTTTTAAGCCTTCGGTAGCTTTTATTTTTTGGGCACCTCTACCAATACACAGTTTATTCATGAAACCAAAATAATAATAAGAGAAAAACACTGAAGAGGCAGCGTCTATATAAAAAAAGCAAGAAAAAAGCATCACTGAGTTAGACAGTATAAAACTGAACAGTGAATACACAAAAGCTGGGGGCGGGATGGGAGTTGAGGAACTGGCAATAGAAAAGATGGAACCACACACGCACACAGAGAAAGAACCTTTGACAATGCAAAAAGCTGAGAATGCACTCCATTCTGGTCACATTTAAAATTTGGTCCAAGCCGCTCCATCAATGCCACAAAGCACCAAAATGCTTCTGCTTCATCTTCCATTACATACAGTATTGGTGAAAGAAGATCACTCATACCCCACTCATACCCTACAAGTCAATAGAATGAAAGGGTTCATCAGAAAGTGAGCAACCAAGAAAGAAATGGAACTGCACTAAGTTGTAAAGAGAATACTGGAGTAGATAGGCACCAACAACATGGATAGAATAATCAAAAGCATGATTCCACCAGTATCATCCACTAAGAATTGAATTCTCTAGAGAGACATGACATACAAATGGGAAAACGGAGTAATCTCAGGTCGGTAATATGAAACACTATAATTTGAATTACGTGAGATCATTTCTTCAACTGATTGTGAGACAATTGCTTCCGAAAAGACCAAATAGAAGGTAAACAATCAGGACATTGGATAGTAATTATGTTAGGTACCAAAACATACGCGTAAAAACAGCATTATTATGTTGTCTAAAAAATGGTAGTGTCAAGAACAAGTGACCAGCTCACACGCACCAGATCTAATCTAACAGTTACCTGGTAACTCTGCGCACCATGGTTTAGGCAGCAGATTTTCCAAGAAGAAAAAAATTCTCAGTTCGAATGCAGAATCTCTGGTTAAAATATTCAAGCTTCTGAATCTTAGTTATTTTATTTCACACCATTATATCACCAGAAAACAGGGATCTATTTCTGCAGAAAACTAACATCAAGTTTGAACTCAGTGCTGTCTAGGTAGACAATATTTCAAGGTGAAGTTTCCGTACGATGAAACAGCACATCTAAGAGAAAGAGAAAGGGTGGCAGGAAGCCTGAAGATTTTCAAAGTTTGCGAAATCTGAAAATCATGCATCTGATTTAACTTTATTTTAGCAAAGAACGACCAATTAACATAACGCAGTTACCTGACAGTAACCCAGGTCAAAGTTGTAGAATGAGTTAGTGAGCAGAATGTCACGCAAGCACTTCACATTAGAATTATCATCCCCATCATAGAATGGAATTGACCTATCAGTCCTGACCTTCAAGATCAATTTAAAAGAAAATGGAAAAGGAAAGAAGAGAAATAAGAAGTCTGACAATTTTACAACAACAACAACAAACCCAGTGTATTCCCACAGCGTGGGGTCTGGGGAGGGTAAGATGTATGCAGTCCATACCGCTACCTCCAAAGAAGTAGAGAGGTTGTTTCTGATAGACCCCCGGCTCAAGATAAGGATAATAAACAAGGGGATGGATGACATAACCGAAATAAAGAATAGGAAATAATAGAATAAAATCTCAGGAATATGAAATACGGGAAATAAGAGCAACACGGAATAAGAAAAATAGGAACTAAGCAATAGAAAATAGGACACCCACCTAGTAGGGACATACACTCACATCCCAAAGACACCTATGTACACTGACCTATGATTACTAAATCTGGCTACACAAGAATTCTCCTGACTGCTAGCTACAACCGACACACTAACACTAGTCTTCTATCCTAATCCTTGACCTCCACGCCTTCTTATCTAGGGTCATGTCCTCAGTAAGCTGAAGCTGCTCCATGTCATGTCTAATCACCTCCTTCCAGTATTTCTTCGGCCTACCTCTTCTCCTCCTGAAGCCATCCAATGCTAGCTTCTCACACCTCCGAACCGGGGCATCCGCGCCCCTCCTCATCACATGCCCAAACCATCTCAGCCTCGCTTCCCCTATCTTGTCCTCCACCGAAGCCACTCCCACCTTATCTCGGATAATCTCATTCCTAACTCTGTCCCCTTTAGTAAGCCCACACATCCAACGCAACATTCTCATTTCCGCCACCTTCAATATTTGGATGTGAACGAGCTTAACTGGCCAACACTCCGCTCCATACAACATGACCGAACGAACTGCCACTCTATAGAATTTGCCTTTAAGCTTAAGGGGTACCTTCTTATCACACAACACTCCCGAGGCGAACCTTCACTTCATCCAACCTTCTCTAATACGGTTAGAAACATCCTCATCAATCTCACCATCCCCCTGGATCACAGACCCAAGATACTTAAAACTATCCCTCTTATATACATCCTGGGAGTCCAACCTCACCACCACTTCGTCCTCCTACCTCGAGTCACTAAACTTACATTCCAAATACTCCGCCTTGGACCTACTCAACCTAAACCCCTTAGACTCAAGGGTTTGCCTCCAAACCTCCAATTTGTCATTCACCCCCCCCACCCCCCGCGTTTCATCAATCAACACTACATACTGGCTCGGATGTGAAGAACTACATACTGGCTCTCAACCTCTCATATAGAAGTCATCTGTAGGCCCTAAAGGCTGGACTAATTTGATACTTACCACATCTTTCTCGATAAGAGCTTTCCTTTCTCGGAATTTTGTGAATCTTTTAGCCTGCTCTTTAGTTATGCTCTGCATAAATAGATTCAACATAAACATAAATATCTAAAGCTTAGTTTTACCAAAAAGGACCTCAAAACCATTTTCTTATCATTGGTCCTCTCTGGAAAAAAGAAAAACAGGGTAACTAATTTCCCTAGTAGAACAGGAAAGCGTAACTCCACAACAAAAGGGGATGGACTTTCGTATTGGAACACCAAAAGTGAAGGTCCCAAAGACATATGATTCAATTCCTTTAACCCAGAAGTGTACTATAGATTGTTAAGCACTTGAAGCAAACTTTCAGAGGATGATTATCTCCAAGCTCCTTGATGTCCTATTTCACGAATACCAATCGAACACATTAAAAAAAGTTACTATCCGTATGAATATCTATTCCTCATTTCAATATTTAATTTACTATTGGCATCCTATAATTTTAGTAGAAACAAAGGATTGGCAGTACTCCCATGAAATCTGAGATAAAATCATTCTGTGTTCATTGAAGGACAAAGCTTGAGATGTCAAAAGAGAAAACAGAAACATCGAAATTCAGCCTCATGATGATGGTAACAAGAAGCTCATCAAATTGCAAGTGAACAAAATATTAGATGGCAGCTTATTCAACAATTGTAATCATGAAAGACATTTAAAATCGAACAAAATAAACTAATAGGGATTTGGAAGGAAGAGGTCTAGAAAGAGCTACACAAATCTTCCATTGGTTCTTTATTGTTTCATACTCTGACTTTCTTGACAGACACGAGATATTTCCTCCCGGCATAAGTTGAATCATACGAATGATATCCCAACAGAAATCTCCAGACCTGGAACCACAATGACAAATGGGAGTATGTTATTTCTTCTTAGACAGACTGTGAAAAGGGCAGATCTCCACAAGAACATACCTCTTTCCTCAGACCTTTCTCCAATCCTCCATAAACGATCCTCTTTCTTAGTGCTTGTGAACCTAAGACCCTGCCCTTAGAGTCCAAGAAGGTGGACCACTGGGGAAAAACATAATGAAGTAAGGAATGAGAACCTTAGCTGCAAATGCCAGACACAACACATTAAATAACCACAGGCTCCACAATTGTTAAATTGGGAACGTGTAGGCACATACACCGTAATGAAGGAGTTTCTCATCTAAGGCCAACCAGATGTGCAGTGTTTTGACAAATAACATTTTGAACTAAGTTATGATATCTACATTATGTGGCATTCTTAGTGTCACGACCCAAAAATGAAGGGAATGATGGCACTTGTCGCGGTGTACCTTGACAAGTAAGCCTATCACTTGTTTTCTCAGAAGTTTAGCGATATATCATAACTCGCAAAACTAAGTACAAAAGAAAAGCACTTCTATTTTTCCAAAAGGCTGACCAAACAGGCTACAGTGATGCATAATGAAGATCTTTGATGGATTATCTCAGCATATAATATCATTGGACTTCCTATTTCCGAAGTTCTCAAGAAATGTGTCAGCTGAGAAATTTGGTAATGAAGCGACACCAGACATGCAAGGAATAATTATGAATGAAGAAAGTAGAAGTGATATATTTCCAAACGAGAGAGAGTAGCAAGTAAACTGAAAAAAAGGATGGGGGTGTGGGGTGGGGGGGTGGGGGTGTTTACTATTCCATGATAACAACTCCAAAAATCAGAAAGGCTTATGATACAGTATATGATTACGTACCTGACGACAAAACTATAATAGCATACTGCCAACCCAAAGTAGGAGTGTGTCTACGGATTGACCTGATATCCGAGAAAGGCACTACTCTTATTGTATAGAGACTCTTATCGGAACCAAGATACATAAACAATAAGCATTACGGATCAGGTGTCAGAACTTTTTGAGCTTTGCCCTCCCCCCCCCCCCCCCCCCCCGCCAAAACACACACACACAACAAAAAGGGGAATAATTGGCAAAGAAAATTTGTGCAAAACTATTTTGTCAAATACCCACTTAATTTTTTATTTATTTATTTTTTAGGTTTAGGGTGTAAAAAATAGAAAGAGTGAGGCCCACAGGGACCAATTCATCATTTATACAATTTTACAAATTTAATATAATACACCTAATCCTCTCCACTTATTTCAATATCCAAAAAAAAAAATCCCTCTCTCTCCTCTTCAATTCTCAACTCTCGCTTTCGAACAACTTCTCCCAAAAACATCATTTTCGTACGTTCTTCATCTGTAGCTGCTAAGGGGCGTTGTTGCTTCGCAAGATTAGTTAAAATCGAGTTTTGATCATTTCTAGATCCATTTAAATGGTTTTTTTTTTTGAATTTGGTGTTTTGATTTAATCGTGTTTTTTTTTAGCAACGAAGTGTTGAATGGTGGTATAATTGTTGTTTGAAGAGTTATTTTGGAATTTTGATTTGAACAGCGTCCTGTTTCTGTCCGTAGACCCACGGTCTATTCGTAGACCCGTGGTGTATGAAATGAGAATGCCCTAGATATATTTCAATTTTCAAACGTATGAAATTCTTTTAAAACATGATTGCTGAAATAGTGAAAATTGAAATATTAATAGCTAATTAGTTTGATTAGGTGCACTAGTTTGATTTTTAGCAATTGTTGTGTTTTGATATTTTGCATGTTCGATTTTGATTCAATTATTGTATGTTTGTGTAGTGAACTGTTTAATGGTGGAGTGTTTGTTAGTTTTTTTTTTGGGGGTGGGGGGGTGGGGGGTGGGGGTGTTTCCATTTGATCATTTGAGTTAT
>NC_061117.1:22262639-22314685 GCF_002878395.1 Capsicum annuum | reverse complement strand
ATCTCATTAACTCTACGAACTCCTCAAAATTTAAATGATCAGATTTTAAGTGGAATAGTAATTCATTTGATTATTTTACTTCTTAAAATATTTTCCTTGAACTTCTAATCACCTAAGACTTGTCAGTAAGTAATTAGATTCATCCCCGCAAGAGAAAAAGAGAGATACCCTAAATAATGAAAATTACTTCTCCTCTCTAACTTTGCTTAAAATCATACATTCTTCTCAAATTTGAACAGCTATTAATTACCTCATGTGATTTTTGATAATGTCCATTTTGTCCTAGTCATTTTCAATATCTTATATTTGATAAATTTCCAACTAATTATCTATGCTATATATGGATAGTTTTATATTATATGTGATATTAAATTTTTGTAACCTAGCTCTGATCCACAATTAATTTATTATTTTCAAAAATTCAAATTTATAATAAGTGCAAATTATTCAGTAGCGGTAACAGATAAAAATATAGATAAATCACTCGTATTATATTGAAAAATATCAGGAATAAAATTAACCCTAGGAAGTAAAATATTTACAGCAAGATGCAGTCTAAACTATTAGAAAAAGAATAGAATTATTTACGTTAAAAAAGAAAAATATATAGTCGTATTCATAATTTTTTTTTTTTATATATAAACTGTATTCATTCATTTATTTTCGATAACATTATAATTTATATTTTTGAGAAAGTTTCATAGGCATTTTATTCATCACTTTCGATAGTTTTTTCTAGTTTAAGATCCTTGTATTATTCAAATAAATCATTTTAGTTATCTTAAAACATTTATTTTTATCAAGTTATACATTGATGATGTTTACCATAAAAACATAAATGTTGGATTTAATGTAGAAAGAAACAACACATTTTCTTATTGTTGATAAGTAAAACAACAATAGATATGACACTAACTCTACCAAGGAGGTGTCAGAAGAGGGATAAAAAAAATACAAAGAAGACGGGTAAGAACAAAAAAACGAAATAAAACATAGCATGCCACATTGTTGTTGTTGGGTTCGAAATCGAGAGGGCGTAATGTGGAAGCTTTTAGTTTCAAAATCATAAGACGATAAATCAGACGACACATGAAAAATTAAATTAAAAATATATTATTGGATATGGTTTGGCCAAACGACCTACATATTAAAAATAAAATTGAAAATCCTAAAACTTATTGGGAGAAATCTCCCCTAAACAAAGATTCTTTAAAGACTATATTGTGAATGCTATTGTGTTATGGTATGAAAAGCGAGATGTCCAAAACCTTTTTTCAAGAAAGAGGTTAGCCAAATATGAAAAAGAATTATATTTTTTTCTTTCAGAAAAAGTAAAAGTAATTATGGTAATTTTTATTTTTTTTCCTTCTAAGAAAAAATAAAACTTAAATATAATAAGAAAATCATGGCAAAGACCCTAACAAATCTCCCCGTTTTGGCTTGATTTTCTTCACTTGATCCGTCTTCTCTTCATATCACGTGCATGAACTTCGTTCTTGATATAATCTTCATAACTGCTGCTTGTCATGGTTAAAAATAAGGTTTAAAATATCATGATTAAAAATTGGCTTAAAAGTAATATTTTATTTTTATTTTTAAAGATGCAGTAGCAAGAGTGTTGAAAATATGGTTGAAACTTTTTCTCCACATGTAGTTCGACAAAAATCTTCATTATCATCCAAATTGTTGCAGCTTGATTTTAAAACCGCTTTTAACCTGTTTAATCTCGTCTCACCACACCGTTGGACCATTGAATCAAAAGCTTTGATACCACTTGTTGGGTTCGAAATCGAGAGGGCGTCATGCGGAAGCTTTTAGTTTGCAAACCATAAGACGATAAATTAGACGACACATGAAAAATTAAACTAAAAATATATTATTGGATATGGTTTGGCCAAACGGCCTACATATTAAAAATAAAATTGAAAATCCTAAAACTTATTTGGAGAAATCTCCCCCTAAACAAAGACTTTTTAAAGACTAAATTGTGAATGCTATTGTGTTATGGTATGAAAAGGTGTCATATATAGATGTCCAAAACCTTTCCTCCAAGAAAGAGGTTAGCAAAATATGAAAAAGAATTATATTTTTTTCTTTTAGGAAAAGTAAAAGTAATTATGATAACTTTTATTTTCCTTCTAAAAAAAATAAAATTTAAATATAATAAGAAAATCAGAGCAAAAACCTTAACAGTTGTTAGCCTACAACCTTCACAGGGGTCATCTGAAATAAAAACATAAAATATTATATTAAAAAATCACAGCTAAGGCCTAAGAATAGTAATAAATAGGACTTTATTCTTACAATACTATATAGATAAAAAGTAGGAAGTAAATGTCATATATCGTAGAATGCGTTGCTTTCTTTGCAAAACATTGTGGAAAAATTAAATACGGAGGAAAATATGTCACCAAATTGTTATATTATATAGTGTCAATCTGAAACCTATCAAATCTACGGCAAAAATTTAAATAAAATCTGAATGAAAAAAAAAAAAGGTAATTTTTTTTTTTTTTTAGCCTAAGAGAGTGCTACATCACCGAAGCTATGACCCTGGACCCAGAAATTCAAGGTTGTGGGTGCTCAATTTTTTTTTATAAAAAATAGTATGTAGCTGTAGGAATTCGAACCTAGAAAACTGAAAATGGGAGTCATATCCTCAAGCCACTGCACCCAACCATATGTTTGTTCTCTGGGTGCTTTTTAATAAATTATATCATTTATTTTGTGTTTCTTATATAATTATACCTAATTTACGTCGAGATTAGTGAATTTCGGAGCACCCCAAAATTACACATGGGTCTGCCCCTGGAGATGTATGGATAAGGTAGACTATGAAAGAAATATTATTGTAGCAGATAAAACATAATTTCAAATCCAATAATATATGGATCAAAATATAATACCATCACTATCAGCTCCATATTTTTACATATACATAATTGGAGAAATACAACGAATAATAAAAATACAGTAAGGAGAAAAACACATCTTGTTGGATTTTACCCTTCCAAGATCTTATCTATGATATTTTCGGAACATATTATTGTTATTATTGTATCAATAAACATAACGATCAACTTTACCTAATTTGTCAACTTCATTTATTGCATTACTGTTAGGGCATGAGAAGTTTTGATGATAGACAGATAAATCAAATATGTTGTGCAAGCTGGTCCATACAAGTGAAACTGCTTTGGAAATATGGAGTGCATGCTGAAATCATTACATGCTAAAATTATTACATAAGCTGTCAACACATGGATAAGCAAAGGATGTTCACACGGCTATATGAAGATAATTGGAGCAATTAGAGTTTGAGTAGATCAAGAAGTCTACAAGGTAGAAAGATAAAGCAAAAGAGTCCTACTCAATTTAGAAGAAGGAGAGATGGTTACAACAAGGAGTGAGTTACTTGAAAGAGTCCTACAGAAGATACAAGTAATGAAGAAAAACGACTGCATTTGAGGGAGCATATATAGACGACAAGCTGCATTCAAATAACGATCATGCACTGATAAGAAAATCAACAATCAGCAAAATCGTTCACCAACTTGAAGAAGAACCTAGTTCTCACTTAGTATGCTTTAGACTGCTTGTAATAGGAAGGTTCTTGAGTTGTAATGAGTAAATTGTTCTAGTCTCAGTATTCTATAAGCTGAGTTAGGAATCACGTCTTCAAGTTAGGGAACTCGAAGACTTGGGAACATTTATCATGGGAAGATTTGTGTTTTTGTAGTAATAGGAGTTAGAAGTTTTAATTACTTGTTTACAAGAAGTCTTATAATTGTGTTGATTGTTGAGGCTCAAATTTATAGTGAAGATTGGGCTTAAATCCAGTAGAGGTACAGGTCGTGGTTTTTTTACACCTTTTTGAGTCGGGTGTTTTCCACGTAAACATTATTGTGTTCAGTTTTTACTTCTATGAACCACGTATACTTACTTGTTCCACAGATAGGCAATAAGTAGGGATCATACTCTAACAAGTGGTATCAAAGTCGGTTGTCTTAAATAAGGTTTGCACCTAAGATCAGATCATTATGATGAATTCCGCACCTCCTACTGGTCACAGTGAAGGTCAATCCACTACTAGACCCCCACTTTTTGATGGTACTCATTTCATCTGGTGGAAAGCTAGGATGGATATGTTTATTCAAGGAGAAGACTATGAATTTTGAGATAGGATTACTGAAGGTCCTACTATCCCTATGAAGACAGAAGATGGTGTGCAAGTCAAGAAAATAAGGAGTGAGTTTACTGCTGATGATCTTTTGGCTTTAAAGAAAAATGCTAAGGTAAAGAAATCCTAGTCTGTGGTCTAGGACCTGCTGAATACAATAGAATATCTACCTGTACCACTACTAAGCAAATATGGGATGCCTTAGTAAATGCCCATGAAGGTACCTCTCAGGTAAGGAAATTCAGGATCTCTCTCCTTTTTACTGAATATGAAGCGTTTAAGGTGAAGGAAAATGAATCCTTGCATGATATGATGACAAGACTTACTACTCTAACAAATGAGTTAACCTCCTTGGGAAAAGTCATCACTGAAGAAGAACAAGTAGAAAAGGTTTTGAGGGTGCTACCAAAGTCAAAATGGAATGTTAAAGTCACTGCAATCAGGAAAACAAATAAGGATCTCACAAGTATGACTTTGGATGAACTAGTAGGAAATTTAAGAACCTATGAAATGAAAGTTGATGGAATTAAGGAACAGAAGGCTTCTGAAAAAATCTTGGCCTTGAAGGCTTCTGATAGTGATGAATAGATTGAACTGGATAAGGAACAAATTGCCTTCATAACAAAAAACTTCAGCAAGTTTTTTAAGAAGAAGAAGGGAACAGGTAGCAAGAAGCGTTCCAATGACAATCCAAATGGATGTTACAAGTGTGGAAAGACTGATCATCAGATCAGAGAATGTCCTCTCTGGGAAATAAAATGGAGGAAGGAAAGAGTTGAAAAAGAACAAAAGGTCAGGAGGAAGGAAAAGGAAGAACATGCCATGATAGCTGCATGGGGATCTGACTCTGATAATGATGATGATGGAGTTGATGAGACAATATTTTTGGATTTTGGAGACTTAGACATTGAGGAAGAAGATGATGCTTCTAAGGTAAGTTTACCTGAACTAAAAGAAAAACTGTATTTTTTTTCTAAAACTAAACTTTTTTCCTTGATGAATGATTTAATTGAAAATTTTCAAGAATTAACTTCTGATAGGGATGAATTATTCAACAATCTTGCAAGTCTTAAATTGGATTTCATTGACTTGAAAGTTTGCAAGAAAAATGTTGACAAAGAAAATTGCACTCTCAAAGAACAAATTACACTGCTTGAGTCCTCAAATAATGATCTTAAGTCTGAAATCCTTAAACTGACTCTCACTGACCATGGGAAAAACGCCATAAGTAAAGAACAAGAAAATGCTGAACTTGAGTTAACTAAGAACAAACAAGAATGCTATGACTTGACTGAAAAGATGGATAAGATGAGTCAAGAGGTAGCAAGATTAAAATTGGATCTAGAAAAGTTAAATAGATGGAGAAATTCTTCAGGAATTGTTCATCAGCTTGGTAAAAGAAATCACAATAAAAAACAGGCTTGGGTTTTTATAAAGAAGCTGATAATCTTCAAGACTTGTGCTATATTTGTGGAAATCTTGGACATCCTACTACTGAATGTCCTATGGCTGCCAAAAGCAGATATCGAAGTTTGAACTAGGCAACCAAACTTTCTTAGACCAAGAAAACAAGCACTAAAATTAGTCTGAGAAACAAGTCAGTCTACTTGCTTCCTTCTTGGACTAGAAGGAATTTAATTCATCCTTTTACTAACAAAATAGGACCCAAGCTTGTCTGGGTTCCTAGGTCTAACCATTGATTTCTTGTACAGGAGAAGGTGAAGGGAAACAAAAGGCACTGGTACCTAGATAGTGCTTGCTCAAGACATATGACTGGTGACAAGCAAAAGTTTCTTTCACTCTCAAAAATAGATGGTGGGGGAGTCTCTTTTGGAAATGGAAAAAGAGAAATCATAACTGGAGTTGGAAAAATTGACTCACCTGAGTCAAAAGATGTGGAGGATGTTTATCTTGTGGAAGGACTGAAGCATAACCTGCTAAGCATTTCACAATTGTGTGACAAAGGTAATAAAGTAATTTTCACTGCTGCAGGTATTAAAGTCAAAAGGATGGACACCAAAGAAATTGTGCTTACTGCAAGGAGATACAAGAATGTATACAAAGCAGACATAATGGCAATACCAGACCTGAGTTGACTTGTCTAAGTGCAATAGAAACTGATCCCCTCCTTTGGCACAAAAGACTTGGACATGCAAGTCTAAAACAACTGAACATACTTTCCTCCAAAGACATGGTATTGGGACTACCCAAGACCAAGTTTAAGGAAGAAAAGTTATATAGTGCATGTGTAAGGGGGAAGCAGGTAAAATTCTTTTTCAAGTCAAAGATCCATGTTAGCACTACCAAATGTCTTGACCTGGTTCATATGGACCTGTGTGGACTAATGAGACAACAAAGCAGAGGTGGAAAAAGGTATATTTTTGTAATTGTTAATGATTATTCCAGGTTCACCTGGACCTTGTTTCTAGCCTCTAAACAAGATACCTTTGATGTCTTCATTAAGAAAATATAAAAGAAACTGCACACTTCATTAGTTTTCATAAGGTCTGACCATGGAACAAAATTTGAGAATGCAAAATTCTTAGATTTTTGTTCATCAAATGGAATAGATCATAACTTCTCAGCTCCTAGAACTCCACAACAAAATGGAGTGGTGGAAAGGAAGAACAGAACCTTGGAAGATATGACTAGAACAATGATGCTTGCAGCAAATGTTGCCAAAAACCTATGGGCTGAGGCAATAAGTACTACAACATCTATCACAAACAGATGCATAATCAGACCCATGTTAGAAAAGACTCCCTATGAATTACTAAAAGGTTGAAAGCCTAACATTTCTCACTTTAGAACTTTTGGTTACAAATGTTTCATACATAATAATGGTAAGGATAATTTGGGAAAATTTGATGCCAAAAGTGACGAGGGAATCTTTTTAGGTTATTCACTTCATAGTAAGGCTTACAGAGTTCTAAACAACAGAACTAACAGTGTTGAAGAAAGCATGCATGTGATTTTTGATGAGTTTTGTGTTAAGACTAACCTGCAGGACAAAAGCGACACTGAGGAACAGGTTGCACAACATGTTCCATCGACTGAAGCAGTCGAACTTGGGGGCACTTTTATAGGGGGAACTGAAGCTGAAGGCACAGTGTTAGGGGGAACTGAGCCATCAACTGCTTCACTTCAGAACATTAGCAATGATCTAAGCAGCTCACTAGGCTTGATCCCAAAAGGATACAAGTATCAAGGTTCATACCCCATTGAGAATGTACTTACTGATCTCACTTATGGAAGCCACAAATTTGGACTGAGAAGTATGTGTGCATTCAAGGCATTCCTGTAAAAAATAGAGCCAAAAAAAGTAAGTGAGGCATTGCTTGATGTTGATTGGATCATAACCATACAGGATGAATTGAATCAGTTTGAGAGAAACAAAGTATGGCATTTAGTTCCTCTTCTAAAAAATAGATCAGTCATTGGGACTAAATGGGTGTACAGAAATAAAGTTGATGAGCATGGAACAGTCACAAGAAATAAGGCAAGACTGGTGGTTCAAAGCTAAAACCAAGAAAAGGTGACTTTGATGAGACTTTTGCTTTTGTAGCAAGACTTGAAGCCATAATATTGCTGGTTGCCTTTGACTCTTACATGGAGTTTATTTTGTACCAAATGTATATGAAGAGTGCATTCCTATATGGCATTCTCAAAGAAGAGGTTTATGTGAAGCAACCTCCAGGATTTGAAAGCAG
The DNA here is from genome assembly GCF_002878395.1 of Capsicum annuum. Classification (NCBI taxonomy): domain Eukaryota; kingdom Viridiplantae; phylum Streptophyta; class Magnoliopsida; order Solanales; family Solanaceae; genus Capsicum; species Capsicum annuum. Next base: position 22,306,795 of record NC_061117.1, on the reverse strand, counting down.
AGAGTTTTCAGATCATGTGTACAAGCTGGATAAGGCTTTGTATGGTTGAAACAAGTATCAAGGGCCTGGTATGAGAGATTATCAAAGTTTTTCCTGGAGCATGGACACACCAGAGGTAAAAGTGACAATACCCTTTCCTTAAAAACTAATGGAAATGATTTGTTAGTTGTGCAGGTGTATGTGGATAACATTATTTTTGGCTCAACCAACAAGAAAATATGACTCATGACTTTGCTAAACTCATGAGTTGTGAGTTTGAAATATGCATGATGGGGGAGTTGAATTACTTCCTGGGTCTTCAAATAAAACAGTCAGCATCAGGAACAATGATCCATTAATAAAAGTATGTCAAATAGCTTCTCAAGAAATTCTCCATGGAAGAAACTAAAGAAATAATTACTCCCATTGCCACTGCCACAAAACTTGATCTGGATGAAACAGGTTCTGATGTAGAACAAAAACTCTATAGAGGTATGATAGGGTCCTTATTGTATCTCATAGCAACCATACCTGACATTGTGTTTAGTGTAGGACTGTGTGCAAGGTTTCAAGCTAATCCAAAAGAATTTCATCTGAAGTCTGTAAAAAGAATCTTCAGATATTTGAAAGGAACTAGTGATCTTGGGTTGTGGTATCCCAAAGGTAGTAACTTTAATTTGGTAGGATACTCTGATGCTGATTATGTAGGATATTTAGAGGACAGGAAAAACACTACAGGTATGGCACACTTCTTAGGATCATGCTTGATTACCTGGTCCATAAAGAAGCAAAATTTAGTAGCTTTGTATACTGCTGAAGCTGAATACATTGCTGCTGGGTCATGCTGTGCTCAATTGTTATGAATCAAACAACAAGTTTTAGATTTTGGGTTAGATGTAGGTTGTGTTCCCATCTTTTGTGATAACACAAGTGCTATAAACATTGCCAAAAATCCTGTTCAACATAAAATAACTAAGCATATTGATATCCGTCATCACTTCCTTCGAGACAATGTTGAAAAAAGAAAATATATCAATTATGTTTTGTTCAACTAAGGAACAAATTGATGACATATTCATTAAGGCTTTGAGTAAGGAACACTTTGGAAAAAATAGGTTAGCATTAGGGATGATTAAAATTGTATAAATCTCCTTCAATGATTGACTAGAATATGCTATGCCTGAGTGATTGTTGATTGATTCAGTCTTACACATTTAGTTGTGTGTCCTAATTCCAAGATTTAAAGCAATGTGATATATCTATGTGTTTTTTTTTATAGATGGATCATCAAGGCAAGAGTGGTCATGGACTAATCAAACACAGGTATGATTATTATTTTCCATAGTAGCATTTAGAGAAACAGGTCATCTACATGGTTCTTTCTATAATGATTAAAACCGCCAAAATCCAATAGTCATCTTCTTCAAAAGGCTGCCAGACCTTTCCCATCCGTACTGAACCTCTACATCAGCACGTTTCTCCAAAATCACAGTCCCTTCATCTTTCAACTTCCTTCTCACTCTTCTTAAATACGCCTCTTGTTTTCTCTCCTATCTCTACTTCTCCTTCAACCTCTGAATATTCACCATATTATGGTGTCTTCCTCCTTTCTTCCTTCTTCCATAAAATCTGACATTAATCCTTCTACACAACTTCTTCTCCACCCAAACATCAATTTACCCTCACTTATGCAACCCCAAATCCTTATTAACCTATCTGATTTACCATTCTTCAAGACCTTACCACACCCCTTCTCTCACTTTTCTTTCAAACCCTCACTGTTTCCAGAACCCTTACAACTATCAAACTTATTCCTAGACGATCAAGATTGACTCTGAAATAAAAACCCTAATTTGTCGCCATTAATGTTGATGATGATACTCCTGAACATTCTTCTCCCGTCATCTCTTCATCTCGAACTCCACATATTCAGAGAAGGAAACAACAAGAAGATGCTTGTTTGGAAGAGGCACTTAGGGCAAGTAAAAAGAAAAGAGTCGTGCCTAATGCTTCTTCTCCCCCATGTGATTTCTCTCCTGACATTCTTAGTCGCTCCAAGAGAAAGCTGAAGCAGAAACATACTATAGCTAAAATATCAAAACCATATCTCTCTCATAAAATGTCCCTCCCTCCCACTCCTAAAGCCTCCTTATCTTCAAAATCTACTGTCAAAGCCTCTACTGACAAAGTCGCTACTGGAAAAGCCTCTACTACTTCTTGTTAGAGTATGATCCCTACTGATTGCCTATCTGTGGAACAAGTAAGTATATGTGATTGACAGAAGTAAAAACTAAACACAATAATTTTTATGTGGAAAACACCCGACTGATAAGGGTGTAAAAAACCACGACCTGTACCTCTATAGGATTCAACCCCAATCTTCGCTATAACTTTGAGCCTCAACAATCAACACAATTATAAGACTTCTTGTAAACAAGGAGTTAAAACTTCTAACTCCTATTACTACAAAAACACAAATCTTTCTAAGATAAATATTTTCAAGTCTTCGAGTTCCCTAACTTGAAGACGTGATTCCTAACTCAGCTTATAGAATACTGAGACTATAACAATTTACTCATTACAACTTAAGAACTTTCCTATTACAAGCAGTCTAAAACATACTAAGTGAGAACTAGGTTCTTCTTTAAGTTGGTGAATGATTTTGCTGATTGTTGATTTTCTTACCAGTGCATGATCGTTATTTGAATGCAGCTTTTCGTCTATATATGCTCCCTCAAATACAGTCGTTTTTCTTCATTACTTGTATCTTCCGTAGGACTCTTTCAAGTAACTCACTCCTTGTTGTAACCATCTCTCTTTCTTCTAAATTGAGTAGGACTCTTTTGCTTTATCCTTCTTCCTTGTAGACTTCTTGATCTACTCAAACTCTAACTGCTCCAATTATCTTTATATAGCCGTATGAACATTCTTTGCTTATCCATGTGCTAACAGCTTATATAATAATTTTAGCATGTAATGATTTCAGCATGCACTCCATATATCTAAAGTAGTTTCACTTGTATGGACCAGCTTGCACAACATGTTTCATTCATCTGTCTATCATCAAAACTTCTCATGCCCTAACAAATTCCCCCTTTTTGATGAGGACAAACTTATCAGCACAATATTACCAAGACCCTGACATACTCAATAAAAAATTTAATAAAAGGATCACAGTACAATGAAATAGGTTAGATTAGTTGAGTTATAAGCATTGTATAATCTATACTTTCCCCTTTTGACATCATCAAAAAATGAGACAATAAGTGAAAAACTGTTTAATAATTCATGGCCACTAGGGCTATCACTAAAACAAGCAAGAGTTAGAGCAAGAGATAACTAAGTAATGAATTAAACAGAAGTAGATCAAGTGAGGCAAAAGAGGTCCATTTCATGCACAAAAATAGATGCAATTATCATTATCCAGTAAAACCAAAAGGAGAAACAAGTTGGACCAAGAAGTAGCAAAGAAGAAATAAAAAAAACTAAGGAACGAAGGAGGAGTTTATTTTGAGGAGGTAGAGGGGATAAAAGAGGTCAACGATCGAATGATAGCAGCATTTTTAGTTCTTTCCTTCTCCAAAGTAGCTGTGAGGGAAGCAATTTGAGCTTCAATAGCCCTCTTTTCATCTTCATGAATAGCCTGGGCAGCCTTCAATGCAGCCTGTGCAACCTCTAGCTCACCCTGTTTTACCTCTAAGGCATTTTGCAACTTTTCCATAGGTTTGTCTGTATGTCTCATAGTAGCAGGTAACATAGCATGGTTCACTTTCCAATCACATCCTTAGTTGTCTGTAAGGACCACATCTTGACAGAGACACAAAAATCATCAAACACAGGGGAAAGTTAGAACTGATAGGGCAGAGCATGACCACTCTTATCTTTGATGAGTACCCTTTTCATATGCTTAATGATAATTTAGGAAAGGTTTATTGGAATATCAGAATCTAATAATTCCGTAAGGTAAGATCAAGAAAGCTTAAAACTGTGCGCGCCTCTCCTGCCTGGGTAAGATCATTTTGTGGACCACATCAAAATACAACTGATAGAAAGAAGATATTTCATTTTTCATCACCCTACGATGAGAAGGAAGGGGAGGATTTCCAAAAATTTTTTTGCAGATACCAAGGGCGGATGGAAGATTGTTAAGAGGAGGCCAAGATCCTTTCACATAGTGACCCCAACCTCCAGTAGGAACACTTAGAATTCTATTCAAATCAGCAGGATAAAGATTGATGAGTTTTCCATGGACAGAGGTTGAGATCATCTCCCCAATCTCAACTCTATGTGTATAAAATTCATACACTTCATCTTTTACAAACCTTATTTAATGATTACCTTGCAGAAGCAAGGATGACCACCCTTGAGCCCTTAATTTGGATACCAAAGTTTCCATATCAGGACCCCCAAAATCGATGACAACCCTACCTCTAACCATCTTTTGTTTATTAAATATAGAATATGGTCTGACTAAGAAGCTTTATCAGCAGGAGTATCAACATTAATATCAACATCAGAATTATCAGGAGGCACAGAAGAAGTGTTAGGAAGATAGTCTGAATCTGAGGCAGATGAGACAGAAGAACCAGGTTTGGGGACCTGTTTCTTCGGAAGTAACACAGATTTTGGAGAATCTTTAGAAGGAGTAGAGGCTTTTCCAGTAGAGACTTTGTTAGTAGAGGCTTTGACAGTGAATTTTGAAGATGAGGAGGCTTTGGGAGTGGAAGGGGGGGATATTTTACGAGAGAGATATGATTTTGATGTTTTAGCTATGATATGCTTCTTTTTCAACTTTATCTTGGAGCAAATGAGAATGTTAGAAGAGGAATCACATGGGGGAGGAGAAGTATTAGGCACAACTCATTTGTTTTTACTTGACCTAAGTGCCTCTTCCGAACAAGCATCTTTCTGTTGTTTTCTTCTTCGAGTATGTGGAGTTCGAGATGAAGGGATGAAGGGAGAAGAGTGTTCAGGAGTATCATCATCGACATCAATGGCGACAAATGAGGGTTTTCGTTTCAGAGTTGATCTTGACCGTATAGGAATAAGGTTGGCAATTAGAATGTCATCTCGATTAAGGATTTGAAGAAGATCTACTAATAGTGGTAAGGGTTTTGGAAAGAGTGAGGGTTTGAAAAAAGAGTGAGAGAAGAGGTGTGGTAAGATCTTGAAGAATGGGAAATCAGATAGGTTGAGAAGGATTTGGGGTTGGATAAGTGAGGGTAAATTGATGTTTGGGTGGAGAAGAAGTTGTGTAGAAGGATTAATGTTAGATTTTACGGAAAAAGGAGGAGAGAAGGAATATGCCATAGTATGGTAAATATTTTGAGATTGAAGGAGAAGTGGAGATAGAAGAGAAAACAAGAGGCGTATTTAAGAAGAGTGAGAAGGAAGTTGAAAGATGAAGGGACTGTGATTTTGGAGAAACGTGCTCATGTAGAGGTTCAGTACAGATGGGAAAGGTCTGGCAACCTTTTGAAGAAGATGCCTGTTAGGTTTTGGCGGTTTTAATCATTATAGAAAGAACCATGTAGATGGCCTATTTCTCTTAATGCTACTATGGAAAACAATAGTCATACCTGTGTTTGATTAGACCATGACCACTCTTGCCTTGATGATCCATCTATAAAAAAAACAACACATAGATATATCACATTGCTTTAAATCTTGGAATTAGGACACACAACTAAATATGTAAGACCGAATTAATCAACAATCACTCAGGCATAGCATATTCTAGTCAATCATTGAAGGAGATTTATACAATTTTAATCATCCCCAATGCTAACCTATTTTTTTCGAAGTGTTTCCTACTCAAAGCCTTAGTGAATATGTCAGCAATTTGTTCCTCAGTTGAATAAAACATAATTGATATATTTCTTTTTTCAATGTTGTCTCAAAGAAAGTGATGACGGATATCAATACGCTTAGTTCTTTTATGTTGGATAGGATTTTTGGCTATGTTTATAGCACTTGTGTTATCACAAAAGATGGGAACACAACCTATATCTACCCCAAAATCCAAAAGTTGTTGCTTGATCCATAACAATTGAGCATAGCATGACCCAGCAGCAACGTATTTAGCCTCAGCAGTAGACAAAACTACTTAATTTTGCTTCTTTATGGACCAGGTAATCAAATATGATCCTAAGAAGTGTGCCATACCTGTAGTGCTTTTCCTGTCCACCAAATATCCTACATAATTAGCATCAGAGTAGGCTACCAAATTAAAGTTACTACCTTTGGGATACCACAACCCAAGATCACTAGTTCCTTTCAAATATCTGAAGATTCTTTTTACAGACTTTAGATGGGATTCTTTTGGATTAGCTTGAAACCTTGTACACAGTCCTAAACTAAACACAATGTCAGGTCTGCTTGATGTGAGATACAATAAAGTCCCTATCATACCTCTATACAGTTTTTATTCTACATCAGAACCTGTTTCATCCAGATCAAGTTTCATGGCAATGGCAATGGGAGTACTTATTTCTTTAGTTTCCTCCATGGAGAATTTCTTGAGAAGCTCTTTGACATACTTTTGTTGATGGATCATTGTTCCTGATGCTGACTGTTTTATTTGAAGACCCAAGAAGTAATTTAACTCCCCCATCATACTCATTTAAAACTAATAACTCATGAGTTTAGCAAAGTCATGAGTCATATTCATGTTGATTGAGCCAAAAATAATGTCATCCACATACACCTGCACAACTAACAAATCATTTTCATTAGTTTTTAAGAAAAGGGTATTGTCAATTTTACCTCTGGTGTGTCCATGCTCCAGCAAAAACTTTGATAATCTCTCATACCAGGCCCTTGGTGCTTGTTTCAACCCATACAAAGCCTTATCCAGCTTGTAGACATGATCTGGAAACTCTCTGCTTTCAAATGCTGGAGGTTGCTTCACATAAACCTCTTCTTTGAGAATGCCATTTAGGAATGCACTCTTCACATCCATCTGGTACAAAATAAACTCCATGTAAGAGTCAAAGGCAACTAGCAATCTTATGGCTTCAAGTCATGCTACAAGAGCAAAAGTCTCATCAAAGTCAATTCCTTCTTCTTGGTTGTATCCTTGAACCATCGGTCTTGCCTTATTTCTTGTGACTGTTCCATGCTCATCAACTTTATTTTTGTACACCCATTTAGTCCCAATGACTGATATATCTTTTGGAAGAGGAACTAAATGCCATACTTTGTTTCTCTCAAACTAATTCAATTTATCCTGCATGGCTATGATCCAATCAACATCAAGCAATGCCTCACTTACTTTTTTTGGCTCTATTTCTGACAGGAATGCCTTGAATGAACACATACTTCTCAATCTAGATCTTGTGGTGATTCCAAAAGTGAGATTAGGGAAAAAGTGAGAGTAGCTTTAATAGAGGACAAGGTGCGAGAAGTGAGGTTAGATTGGTTCGGGAACGTGATGAGAAGGGGTGCTGATGTGCCAATGCAGAGGTATGAGACACTGGCTATAGATTATTTTAGACGGGGGAGAGGTAGGCCAAAAAAATATTGGAGTGAGGTAATTAGGCATGATATGGAGTAGTTACAGCTTACGAAGGACATGACCCTTAATAGAGGTGTGAAGGATGTGAATTAGGATAGAGAGTTAGGGGGAGGGTGTTGGTAATAGCAAGGGAGTGTTTTGTATTTGTGTCTGAAATTTCTTGTTAGTAGGTGTTGAGTGTTGTCTATGGTTTCAGATTTATAGTTTTAGTAGTATCTAGTGGCTCGCGTTGTTAGTTTATTTTGCATATTGTACAAGTTTACATGCACTTATGTATTGTTTTTGTTATATTGTTATTTATTCGAAGCCAGGGGTCTATCGGAAACAACCTCTCTACTTTGCCTGAGGTAGTGGTATGGACTGTGTATGCTCTACCCTCCCCAGACCCCACTAGGTGGGAATACACTAGGTATGTTGTTATTTGTGTTATTATTATATTGTTATTATTATTATTATTTTACTACTACTACTACTACTATTATTATTATTATTATTATTATATTATTATTATTATTACTATTATATTATTTTTACTATTACCATTACTAATATTATTATTGCAGCAGAGGTGTTGTCAAGAAGTTTGAAGGAATTACTAAAGCTAAAGAATTTTAAATTGTTTGGTATGCCCAGAGGAAGTCCTAAGATAAATCATCTTGCTTTTACAGATGATATGATTATCATGTGTAAAGCAGAAGTAGGGACTTTGAAACTATTGACAAATACTTTGGAGAAATATAAGATGGTGTCAGGGCAAAGAATTAACAAAAAGAAGAGTCCTTTATATTTTCATGAGAAGGTGTCTAATAGTGCGGTTGTTTTGGCAGAAGTAGCTACAGGTATACTTAGGAGATAATTCCCTTTTAATTATCTTTGTTGTCCATTCTTCTATAAGAGAAAGAAGAAGCAGTATTATCAGTTGATCATGAATAGAATTAGCTGCAAGTTACAATCCCGAAAAGGAAAATTGTTGTCATTTGGAGGAAAGGCTATACTAATTAAATATGTGATACAAAGTGTTTCAATACACTGTTTGTCAGTCATGAATCCTCCTAAGAATGTGATAAATACTATTCAAAAATGTTTTGCTAAATTTTTCTGGAGTAGCAGCGAGGAAGGAAAAGGCAGACATTGGGTGGCTTAGTCCAAGATATGTGTACCAAAAGTGGAAGGTGGTCTTGGATTTAGGAGTCTTCATGATGTATCAACAACACTATTCTGTAAGATTTGGTGGAACTTTAGAACTAAGAGATCTATATGGAGTGAGTATATGATGAATAAGTACTACAACAAATTACACCCTAAAGAAGTTATGTGGAAATCAAGAACTGGAACCCAGGTTTGAAAAAAGATGTAATATGCAAAGGATCTAATAAATCACTTGATTTTGTGGAAAATAAAGGAAGGGAATGCACGTGTTTGGTATGATAACTGGACAGGATTAGGTGATTTATATTCCATTGTGGAGGTTAGTAGAGAATGGGATAATGATTTATAGAGAGTCAAAGATTTGATTAAGTTAGGACATTGGGATGTACTAAAAATTCAGGAAGTGGTGTCACAGGCAATTGTGGATCATATAACTCAGAATGTAAATATTCCTTAGAATGAAATACAATAGGACAAATCAGTATAGACTTTAGATACAAGGGGAACTTTAGTGTCAAATCAGCATGGCACTATGTTAGGCATAGAGAGAATCCTAATGAGTTATACAAGAAGATGTGGATAAAAGGATTGCCTTTCAAGATAAGCTTCTTCATGTGGAGAATATGGAAAGGAAGGATTGTAGTTGATGCTACTATTAGGATATGGTGAGTGAAAGGTCCCTCTATGTGCTGGTGTTATCAAAATCTAACACAGAAGACTGTGACTCATGTGCTACTGGGATCAAATTTTGCTAACATGACTTGGTCCTATTTTTCTTCTACCAACCATGATAATATGGGAACTATAAAGAAGGAGGAATGCACTGAAGCATAAAAGGAAAGGAGTATCAGTACACATGAAGATTATGAATGTTACAAGGCATCTGAGAATGTTACTTAAGGTGAGAAAACCAGCACTGGACTTCACAGGAGATTGGCCAGGAATTATACAACAATTCAGTCAATTGAAACCTACAATCAAGGTTATATGTGTATTATGAGAGCTCCCAAAACTAGGATGGGTTAAATACAATACATATGGTGTTTCAAAAGGTAATCCAGGGAGAAGTTGTTGGGCATTCTGCCTAAGAGATTAAAAAGGAGATCTATTGTATGCAACATGAGCAACTATTGAGGATGTAACTAGTATAAAAGCAGAAACAATTGCTATTTAGAATGCAACTAAATATTGCAACATATCAGGACAAAGTAAAGTGATTATACAGACTGATTCACTAGCAATGAAGCAGATTCTAAGCAAGGAATGGAAAATACCATGGAAGATAGAGGATATACTAATGAAAACATGGAAATTAATTGAAAGCAAGCAAGTGTAGATACTTCATACATAGCAGACAACCTATCTAATAGGGCAGTGGAGAAAAATCAATTCATACATACAACATTTCCACAACTACCTAGCACAACTATAAGGATATTAAACAGAGATAAGTATCAGACATCTTATCTAAGGCTAGCAGTTACACAATATTCTACAGACTGGACAGGCTAATACACTTTTTCACATTCTTCTATACAGGATGGAGAGCAAACAAAACAAATGCTACTTAGCCTAAGTAACCAACTATCAAAAAGGTCTCTCAGTAGATCAGGGGTCCATGGTCAGATTGTCAACATATGCAACTTCGATTTATGGCATCATCAAAGATCCAGTGGGTTCGAGCATCTCTTTATCTCCCTTTCTTCTAGAACTGATTCAAAAGGGATGTTAGTATTCAGATTGGTTTATAGTCTTAGTAGGAAAGATCTAGCAAGTTTACCTTGAATGATGACCAGGCCTAAGCAGACTAGACCCTATTTTTGTGTACCAAAAAGCTTGTCATACACCTTAGTACCAGAGATTTCAGCTGATTTTGAAAGAAAGAAGGTATTAAACAAGCACAAAATCAATCATAAGATGAAAGCTGGAGATGTATTCAACATAGCTATACCAAGGAGCTGCATTCACCACCCAAAGAAGAAGAAGTTTGAGCTGGAGATTGAAGAAGAAAGCCATGGGAAAGAAATAAGTTGCGGAAGAGGAGGGAAGTACTGTAGTGAGATTCCTAGCTCATTTAGGAAACCCTACACTAGTTTATATGTGTTATTCATGGGTCAAGTTTTTTTGGACTTACCTGGTCCTTTTACATTTTGTGTTGGATTTTAGGATGGGTTGGCCCATTCTTGTATTGACATTTTAATTATTAATACAGCACAAATTAAACCAAAGAAAATAAAATAATTTTATGGTTCAATAAATTGGTTATACATGCATATTGCTTTTTTCTTATATTTATTAGTTTTGTTCTCATTTTTATGGTGCAATAAAATGGTTACATATGCATATTGATTTTTTCTTATATTTATTAGTTTTGTCCTAATGTATTATTTTAGTAATATTTTTATTTAGACCATTGTAATTCAATTATTCATGGAACTATTTTTGTATGAATATCTTTTTATTCCTTATTAAATGACTACTAAGGGTATTTCAATAATTTTATGGTGCAATAAAATGGTTACACATGCATATTACTTTTTCTTTATATTTGTTAGTTTGGTCCTCATTTTTATGGTGCAATAAAATGGTTATACATGCATATTATTTTTTTATTATATTTATTAGTTTTGTCCTCATGCATTATTTTAATCATATTTTTATTTAGACCTTTGTAATTTAATTATACGTGATAGTAATTTCTTATAAATATTAGTTGGTTTCTTATTAAATTACTTATTTTTTTATACCTCAAGGGTATTTCAGTAATTTTATGATGCAATAAAATGGTTACACATGCATATTGCTTTTTTCTTATATTTATTAGTTTTGTCCTCATTTTTATGGTGCAATAAAATGGTTACACATGCATTTTGGGTTTTTCTTATATTTATTAGTTTTATCCTCATGTATTATTTTTATAATATTTTTATTTAAACCTTTGTAATTGAATTATACATGGTAGTAATTTTCTATAAATATCTTTTTGTTCCTTATTAAATGACTACCAAGGGTATTTCGGTAATTTTATGGTGCAATAAATATTTTAAAATCGACGTATGTCTCCTCAACTTATATATTTGAAACTTTCAAATGAGACGTGCATCATGAGTCTTCCCAAGTCAATGAGTTTAAAAATATTATTTTGTATTGATAGTTTGATTTTTAAAATATTTTCATATTAATAATTAATTCAAACATATCTCTGTTATTAATGATATAATTCAAAAATAGTGTTACAACAACAATAACATACCCAATGTATTCCAATAAAGTGGGGTATGGGGAGGGTAGAGTATACACATACCATACCACTACCTCATATGAAGTAGAGAGGCTATTTTTGATAGACCCCTGGCCTAGGACCAATAGCAGTATAAAAAAACACAAAATAAATGAATATAAACTAGTACAATCTGCAAAATAAAGTAATACCACTAACCATAAAATAATCCTACATCCACAAGTTAACACTAAATACTATCTATCAGAAACCATACAGAACACTAACACCACGATCAAGAAACTTCAGCCATGGAAAAGAACGCTCACCTATTGTTACCAACACACCCTCACCCCCTAACACTCTACCCTAATTCGCATCCTCCATCCTGTCCTATCAAGGGTCATGTCTTCCGTAAGTTGTAATTGCTTCATATTATACTAATCACCTTCCTTCAATATTTCTTCAGCCTACGTCTACCTTGCCTAAAACCATCCATAGCCAGTGTCTCACACCTCCGCACTGGAGCATCAGAGCCTCTTCTCATCACATGCCCAAACCAATGTAACCTTGCTTCTCGTATCTTGTCCTCCACCGAGGCCACTCCCACCTTTTCCTGAATAATCTCATTACTTACACTATTTTTCCTGGTATGACTACACATCCATCGCAATATTCTCATCTCTGCTACCTTTAACTTTTAGATGTGGGAGTTCTTAACTGGCCAACACTCCGCTCCATACAACATAGCCGGCCGGACCGCCACTCTTTAGAACTTTTTTTTAAGCTTCAGAGGCACCTTCTTATCATATAAAACTCCCGAAGCGATCCTCCATTTCAACCACCCCACCCCAATACGATGTGTGACATCCTCATCAATCTCACCATTTTCCTGAATCATAGACCCCAGATACTTGAAACTCTTCCTCTTTTGAATGGCCTGAGAGTCCATATTCACAACCATGTCATATATATTTTAGTATTTTGGAGTCCATACCTAGATTATCATATGGGCGAAAATGTTTTTTCTCTACCTAAATTATCAACAATGATTTATTAAATAATTATTAATTAATGTGTTTTTTGATAAATATTTGATGAGAGTTGGGATAGAAAACTTGAACTTTCTATATGAAATTCAAATACTGAAATAATTACGTGTGTATTTCACTCTTCACTCCCAAAATTATTCATATTATCACTTTTGGTCAAAAATATCCTTTTTGTTATATAATACGGATGTCGTGTGACATGTGTATATATGAAATGTCATTAATTAGAGATAATAGTTAGTAGTCAAATTGAATTTGAACACCAAGAGTTACTTGTTCAATTTGAATTTGAATACCTAGATAGTTGGTCAAATTACCAACTTGAAGTTACATGTTCAATTTGAATTTGAATATCTAAGAAAATTGGCCAAGTTGTCAACTTGATGTCAAGCTTGGGAACTTTAGGTAGTAAGTTTGGTGGTTTATAAATAACCACCCCTTTGTACATTTTTATTGATATATCAAAGTAATAAAACAAAATTACTACTAAAAATTCCTAAAGTTCTCTCCTATCTTTAAGTTTGGTGTTGATATTTTGTCTTTATTTTATAAAACGTTATCAGTACGAACTCTATCGTCTCAAAATTTGAAGGTTAAGAAAATAAAATTGAATCCAAAGATGGAGAACGTAAGACCACAAAAACTATGTGATTATCATAATTTGGATTTCATCTTTCTACTATTTATGATAAGATAAGTATATTATTAACTCATGTCTTTAATTAAGTTTGAAAAGAATACTAATAATCACAAATTGATGACATTGTTATAGGTTTAAGTTTGAGTCTATTATACTTTGGCCTAATATGTTATTGGCCTATGGGTGTGAAGATAGATTTAAGTCTTATGCCATTAAGAGGGTAAGACAATGGATTAGTCCCGATATGATATAATGATAAGATGTTGGATTTAAGCCCAATCAATTTTTTATCTAAGATGCATTTATATGGATAAGACGTTGAGTTTGAATCTCAATGCACCATATTGATGATCTAATGATGACTGTTTTGCTGAAATTTTGCCTTTAAGAGAGTCGCCACTTAATTTTGAAAAGAAATTAAGAAACCTTCGCGATACTTTAAACGATCCAAAAATATAAAAATCATTTAAATTTAGAGATTCTGAGTAAGTGATTCCTATTAACGTTTTAGGAAGGTTTAAGGCACCTAAAACATCCGCTAACTTGCGGTTATCCAGACGATTTGAAAACATCTTTTGACTAACTTCAAAAAAGATTGATTTGTTAAAAAATGATTGATTTTTTTAGGAAAGACTTGTGTAAAATAGATTTAGGCGACTTAGTAGGGATTTTAACCAAGTATAAATAAATTAAGAAGCAAATAAACGCATAAAAGAGAAAGGGAGGAGAAAGTAAAAGACTTAGGCCATTGGGCCCAAATCAATGAGACCAGTCCTAGTCTAATTGGGCTTTCGACACATTTCACCATCCTAATCTAGTTTTTAACCTTTGGCTCGAGTTTCGCTCCACCTGTGTTAAATTTACAACTTGGCTTCGAGGCCCGAAATGAATGAATAATGAAAAGAAATAAATAAAGACAATAATAAATGACTAAATAAATAAATAAATGAAAAAATAGGACTTTAAAGTCCCTTGGGCACTCCAAAGATGGAATTTAACCCATTTCTTCTCATTTTGACTCCTTGTATGCCATAACTCGTTTAGACTTTCTGTTGGGTTTTGACTCGAAATATGGACCCCATTGACCCATGATGGATATGTGAAGGGAAAAGAATTCGTGTAGGACACGAATGATTTCCATGCAAAAAAAAGAAAAAGTAAAGCACATTAATACATATAAAAGAAAAGAAGGAAAAGTAAAGGAAGTCAGAACATGATAAATCAAAATTAAATAAAAATAAAAATAAAATAAATAAAAATAAGAGATGGTTATTACATGATCACCCAAAGAAAATATGAAGAAATTTAATACATAGTTAACTATAGACAGTGACATGACATAATTCTTAAATAATCAAAAGTTGATCACAAACATTCTCTCTCTAAAAATAATTCCTCTCCCTTCTCTCTAGAAATCTTCAGTAGTTGTCTCTACGCTGCCATGGCCTCAACGTATTCACTAGTGGGATATATTAGTTTACTTTTCTAATGAGTTCCAAGTTAAGTAGGCTTAAAGGGTTAGCTTTAGTCTTGAGCACTGTGTGATGCCTAGGGGGTACTTTCAGGGTGTTACAAACTTGGTATCAGAGCCTAAGGTTTTAAAAAGAACTAGGGAGTCAGACAAGCCGCATTATGTATAGTCTTGATCATAGATGTGAAGTGCACCATATTTATGAGCAAAACACTATAGAATGAGTTAGGAATCATTATTTCTTTCATGATCTATCGTGCTTACAATTGTCTCTATATTCCTTAACTCATGATTTTACATGACATAATATGCCTCCCTGCCAAGCCAATGCATGCAGAAATGGTGACCAACCACCCCTGTACGCCGACCCTTTGAATGAGAAGGTGTCTCATGCCAAATTTTGGGTTTTCTTTTAAGCATTATCCCAAGATGTGAATGCTAATTTTCAGGGCAAACAACAAGTTTCAGTCCTACTTTAGCAAAATAGTAACCTAGCTACAATCAGGATTCGTGATTTCATGAGGATGAATCCACCTAATTTCCATGGGACAAAGGTGGATGAGGATCCCCAACTCTTAATTGATGAGGTAAGAAAGATTACTCAGATTATGAATGTTGTTGAGGAGAAGAGTGTAGAATTGGTGTCTTATACGCCGAAGGATGTTTCTTATGATTGGGTTGTTATGTAGAAGGAAGGTAGAGGTTAGAATACAACTCCTGTAAGTTGGCAGGTATTCTAAAATATGTTTCTAGATAGTTTTTTTGCATAAGATGAGGGAAGATAAAGTATAGAAGTTCATGAACCTGAGGCAGAGCTCTATGATAGATAAAGAGTATTACCTTAAGGTAACCCAATTGTATAATTATGCTCCAGAGTTGATATCTGACTCTAGAGTTTGTATGAATAAGTTTGTTACATGGGTGTTTGATTTGGTAGTCAATGAGTGTAGGATTAACATGCTTATTGGGTGCATGGATATTGCTAGGTTGACGACTCATGCTCAATAAATTAAGGCAGAAAAGTTGAAGGAAAGATAGAAGAGAAATAAGAAGGGACAATTTGAGAATAGTTAGCCAAGGTCTGGAGGGGGAAACCATTTTCAGTTTTAGGGTTATTCATCATTTCCAGCACCATATTTAGCTAGTGCCCCAGCACCTAGGACTAGGTAGAAGCAGTGGGGAAGGACTTTAAATTCTAGGTCTCAGAACAATGTGGGTAGAAGGCCCAGTTACCCGACATGTTCAAAGTGTGGTAGGAACCATCCAGGTGAGTATTTGATAGGCAAAGGGGGTTTTTATGGGTGTTGTAAGTTGGGCTGTAGAATCAAGGAGTGTCTGTATGCTAAGCAGGGAAGTGGGGATATTTGTCCTCAGACTCAGGTTACTAATACACCAGCTTAGCCAGGTTGCCCAATTCCTCGATAGGGGCACCATTCAGTACCTGTGGCGGTTAGCGCTAGAATTAATTTTATGCTTTACCATTCCATCAGGAATAGTAGAGTTCACCAGATACTGTCACTGGTATTCTTCGTGCCTTTCATCTTGATGTATATGTTTTGTTAGACCCAGAATCAAATCTCTTTTATGTGACTCCCCTAATTATGGTAAATTTTGGGATAGGTCCTAAAAATCTCTCTAAACCCTTCTCAATATCCACCCCAGTAGGTGAGTTAATTATTGTGAGACGAGTATATTAGAAGTTTTCTGTTACTTTCCTCCATAAGATCATGATAGCACACTTAACAGAGTTAGAGATTGTAGATTACAATATTACTCAAAGCATGGATTGGATTCATTTATGTTATGCATCAATAGATTGTCGCACCCGTGTGGTGAAGTTTTAGTTATCTGATGAGGTAGTTTTGGAATGAAAGGGTAGTTCTGTATCTCCCAAAGGTCATTTCATATCTTATCTTAAGGCCATAAAGCTAATAGTAAAAGGGTTCATCTATCATTGAGTTCAAGTTAAAGATACTAAATCTGAAGCCCCAACAGTTCAATCAGTCTGTGTAGTCAATGAGTTTCCCGAGGTTCTCCTCGAAGATTTGTTAGGGGTGCCTCCATATAGAGAAATATAATTATTGATCTCCTTCTTAATACCTAGCCTATCTCTATTCCTCCATATCGTATGGCTCCAGCCTAGCTTAAAGAGTTAAAGAGAAACTTAAATATTTCTTAGATAAAGGTTTCATAATACCTAGTGTCTCTTCGTAGGGTGATCCAGTACTCTTCGTGCGCAAGAAAGATAGTTCTCTCTGAATGTGCATTGACTACCGTCAGTTGAACAAAGTTACAATCAAGAACAAATATCCTCTCCCAAGGATTGATGACTTATTCGACCAGCTGTAGGGAGTAAGTTATTTCTCTAAGATAGATCTTAGATTCGGCTATCATCAGCTTAGAGTCAGAGAATATGACATTCCGAGGACAACCTTCAGAACTCAATATGGTCACACCGAGTTCCTAGTTATGTCTTTTGGACTAACAAATGCCCCTGCAGCTTTCATGGACTTAATGTACAGGTTGTTCAAGTAGTACTTGGACATGTTTATCATAGTCTTCATTGATGACATCCTTGTCTACTCCCATAGTAAGAATGATCATGAAGACTATCTGAGGGTTCAGTTGCATACCCTTAGAGATCATCAGTTGTTCGCTAAGTTTAGTAAGTGCAAATTTTGGTTGAGATCGGTAGCTTTCCTCTATCACATTATTTATAGAGATGTCATTCGAGTTGATCCTCAAAAGACCAAAGCAGTGAGAAACTGGCCTAGACCCATCTCTTCGTAAAATAGTAGGAGTTTCTTGGGTTTGGCTGGCTATTACCGACGGTTTATCGAAGGGTTTTATTATATTGCTTCCCCCATGTCAAGTATAACCCATAAGAAGGTTAAATTTTAGTATTTAGATTCCTGCGAGAAGAGCTTTTAGGAGTTGAAGACTCAACTCACTTCCACCCCAATGTTTACTTTACCAGATGGCACAAATAGGTTCATACTATATTGAGATGCTTTTAGAGTTGGTTTTGGTTGTTTATTTTTGTAGAGGATAAGGTCATAGCCTATGCCTCTAGGCATCTTAAACCCTATGAAAAGAATTATTTGACCCATGATCTTAAGTTGGCAGCTGTTGTCTTTGCCTTGAAAATTTAAAGGCATTTCTTTATAGGGTTCATGCTGATGTATTCATGAATTACAAGAGTTTACAATATGTATTCACACAGAAAGAACTAAATCTTTACCATAGAAGATGGCTTGATTTGTTGAAAGACTACGATATGAGTTTATTATATCATCCAAGTATGGCCATATAGTAGCAAATTCCCTTAGTAGATTGTCTATAGGTAGTTTTGCCCATGTTAAGAATAATAAGAAAGAGTTAGTATGCGAGATTCATCATCTTGCTAGGTTAGGAGTTTGGTTGGTTTATTCGGCCATAGGTAGTACATGGATGTGGAATGGTTCAGAATCTTTATTAATTGCTAAAGTTAAAAAGAGGTAGGATAGGGATCCTAGTTTGGTTAAGTTGAAGGAGGCAGTTAGAGATCAGAACGTGGAGGTTTTCTCCCAAGAGGGAGATGATGTGCTTTGTTGTCAGGAAAGGTTATGTGTTTCGTGCGTTGATGGTTTGAGATAGTGAATATTGGCAGAAGTGCATGGTGAGCAGTATCTCTCCGCCCAGGAGCTACTAAGATGTATCGTGATTTGTGAGAAATCTCTTGGTGGAGTGGTATAAAAACAAGATATTACAGAGTTTGCCGCTAGGTGTTCAAATTGTCAGTAGGTTAAAGTTAAGCACCAAAGTCCCAGTGGTACGCTTCAGGAGTTTAGCATCCCCACTTAGAAGTAGGAGGTGGTGAATATGGATTTTATGACAGGGTTGCCTCGTACGCGTCATCAACATAATTTGATTTAGGTCATTATAGATAGAATGACCAAGCCATCCCATTTCTTGCCAGTTCATACTTTGTACTCAGCTGAAGTTATGCCAAGATTTATCTTACGAAGTTGGTGAAATTGAATCGAGTTCCATTGTTTATCATTTCAGATAGAGGTACTTAGTTTACCTCTCACTTTTGAAATACTTTCCAGAAGGGTCTTGGTACCTAAGTTTACCTAAGTATAGCTTTTCATCCCCAAATAAATGCTCAGGGAGTCAAGACCATTCAGACCTTGGAGGACATGTTGAGGGCATGTGTTATTGACTTTAAAGGAAGTTGGGATGACCACTTACCTTTGATTGAGTTTGCATATAACAATAGTTATCATCCAGTATTTAAATGGCTCTTTTTGAGGATCTCTATGGAAGGAGATGTAGATTTTATATTAGTTGGTTTGAAGTAGGTGAGGCTTCTTTGATAGGGTCAGACTCAGTGGTTGAAACGATGGAGAAAGTTCCATTAATTTAAGAGAGGCTGAAGACAGCCCAAAGTCATCAGAAATCTTATTCTAGTGTGAGGGGAAGGAATCTTGAGTTTGAGGTTAGTGACATAGTTTATTTGAAAATTTTCCCATAAAAGGAGTGAAGAGATTGGCAAGAAAGAGAAGCTTAGTCCCCTCTATGTTGGTCCCTACCAAATTTTGAGCCATTTTGGGAAGGTAGCTTATAATTTAGAATTACATGCAGATTTGGTATCTGTTCATATGGTGATTCATGTTTCTTTATTAAAGAAATGCATTAGTGATTTAGCTTCTATTATTCCTTTAGAAAATTGGATGTTAAGGATAGCCTTTCCTACGAAGAAGTCCCAGTTGAGATCCTTGATCATCAGATTCATAGGCTAAGGAATAAAGAAGTTTCTTTAGTTAAGGTTCTATGGAGAAATCAGTCCGTTGAGGGAGCTACTTAGGAAGGAAAAGTAGATATACGAGCCCGGTATCCTTATCTCTTATCTGCTAGTTCAGACTCAACTTGAGGTAATGGTTTTCTTAAGGTTGACTCTTTCCATTCTCTATTTCATCTATACAACTATTCTTATGTCACAAAATGAATTCATGAAATCAGTTCAACCATGTAGCATGTATCACATTTTAGACTCAGTTATTTTATCACAACTTATCAGCATTCAGTATAGAATCTTAGTCTCCTTGGTATCTCATCTTAACTGGTTATATTTAAGGATGAATTTCCCAAGGGGGAGATATTGTAATACCCCATGAGATCCTAAGCTCGACTCAGTTTCTAGTTGCAGGCTTAAGGGGTACAAGCTTGAAATTTTCACTTAGTGTTGAGGACTTAATCATTTTCAAGACTCCAAGACTTTGCGGATTTTATTGTTGACCTACCCAACACCGAGAAGTTGGTTTTTTAGTTGAAACATGTTTAGGGATGTTAAAGGTATGTCTCGAAAGAATTTTAGAATTTTTGGATGGGATTTGGGATGTGTTTGGATAGCAGAAGTAGTGAGACTCTGAGATAGGGATGCAACGCGCTGGTTATTCCCTCTAAATAGAGTCCACGACATAGAGTAGGCTCCCTTAGAATAGGGTCTGTAGCGCGTTAGCCACTCCTTGAGGTTTGTGAACAAAGATATTGTTCTATCCTTGTGCCCAAAACTTATTTCAAAGTTAAAGTTATATGATTTCCAATTAGGGTTTATACCCAAATTATCTTGTCTTGAGTTTATGAAATTATCATGTGATCGAAGTATTAAAGTGCATACATTTTCTTATCTATTTATGCTTCCACTTGAAGATTCTCTATTATGAGTTAAATATCATAAGTTTGATTTGAAACATTGATTAAAGATTTCCAATTGATTTTTAAGCGTGATGTAGTATTATAAGCTATATGAAAGAAAGTATAAGATTCAAGGCTTGAGTTTAAGCACTAAGTTTACAAGAAAGTTTGATCTTTTGATTCAATGACAAAGCTTGAAATCCACAATTGTTTATCTTAATTATGATTTAAAGTAAAGAGAAGCATAATTGGTTTCTAGTATACAAACCCTTATGCTATTTTAAGGTGGATTTCCTACAGTATGAGCATATAAGTATTGTGGAAGTAGTATTTAGCACCGAGAAGGAAATGCAGATGAGCTTTTCCTTAATTTCTAGAAACCTCGAGCCAATGTAGGTTAATCTTTTTCCCAATATGGATGAAGTTAAGAATAGTGATCACTAATATTAAGGTTCTATCCCGATGGCAAGGGTAGGACAACTCTCCCCAATATGGGTAAGACGTTGGACTCCATGGTAGCTTATATGGTTTATGTTGGTTAGAAGAACCTCCCTTAGAAAGAATAATAAGTAAAGTTTTGAGTAATTAAGTGTCATGGATCACAAACTTTTCTCTCATGCTTCATTATTTATGATTATGATCTTGCAGTCCTCTATTTCATTCATATCCAAAGTTAGTCATTTAAACTTAGCATGCATCATTGAAAGTTTATTTGAATATTTAGTTATTGTTTTACTTATGCATTCACCCCCGCATACTCAGTATATTCTAGAGGTACTGACCCACATATATGTCTATGTACAACATTATCTCGTAATGTAGGTTCTGGTGCTCATCTCTAGCAGCACGATTGATTACGTGCATGACCACCTACATCCCGACTTTTAGTTAGTCCTCATAGTCCGAGGGCCTAGTTTATTAGACTTTAGATATTGATGAAGTGTTTTAGTTATTTGATTTTTATTTATGTTAGGGTTAGATGGGTTTGTCCTACTGACTCTCTAGTAAGAAGTAGAGGCTTGTCAGACTGTTTATGTTTTAAGTTCAAAAGGGTCTGTTTAAAGATTTCCAAGTTAAAGACTTTCAGTTAAGATATAAGTTCAGTTATATTCAGATTTTATATGTCAGTTTACTTTTCTTATGAGTTCCAAGTTATGTAGGCTTAAAGGGTTAGCTTGGGACTACTCGTAGTCTTGAGCACCGTGTGACGCCCAAGGGGTACTTCCTACTCGTTACATAAAATTAAATAATATTTTGAGAAAAATAGTGAAAAACAATGTTGTTTATTAAGGAGACTTTTAATGAAGGTTAAAAAATTCAAATCACTTTTCTAAGGGTAGATATAGATTATATTTATTTGGTTGTTAGAATTAAGAGAGATTTACCTTAATGATGAAGGATAAGGATTGGAGAGAAAGCCCACTTAGGATCGATAGAAATGATAATTAAAGTGGAAAATTTGAGAATAAATCTTTCTAATGGATCCCATTGGCCTGTTATTCAAGCTCAAGGTGAGGTCGCATAACTTAGAGTTCGATCGCATAACATAAGATACAAATTGCTTTTTTGCACATATTTATGAAAGTTTTGGAAAGGTTATGAGCTCAAATATGATCCGCATTTTACTTATGCATCTGCATTTTTATCTTACAAAACTTCCCTATGTTGCCACCTTTTGGTAAAACAACCATAAATTTCTGCTCAAGAATTATATTAATATCATATTAATGAATGATCGGTGGCATTAGAAAGAAGATTTGAAGACATTTGATTTGGTTAGTCCTAGATCACATAAATCTTCATATTCTAGGAGGAATGCTTGTTTTAAGTTAACATTAGTAGAACATATACAAGAACTGAATCGGTATTGGAGCTTTCAACTCAACCTTGTGTTAGGGATTTCTTATAACCTTAATTCATATCCAATGCACATCCCACACTAAATAATTGATCTTAACACCTGTGCAAAGAAGAAATTTCTTTGAGTTCTAGATACATACGTAGAAACATTGAGATCTTAGTTTGAAAGTTTGAGAGGTTACAAAAAAAAGATACAAATTATGGGAAATGAGAACCGACAGTAAAAGAATGCATAAAAGAGAAAGAAAATAGAAGGTGATTTTGCTAAAGGAATAAAGTAAATGAGGTGAACCAAAGAGACACTTTTATAAGAAGTTAGGCATGTTTTAAGTTCTCTCAAGTCTCCTTGGATATATTTGGTGAATCCACATGTCAAAAAGAATTTAAAGAGATGGTTCAGGGTGCACGGAAGTGAATACATCACATCAAGCTTCTCACTTATGAAATTTGAAAAGGGTACATTTTTTCATTTCCCAGAACTGTATGACTTTACCTCTCAAAAGAGGAGGGACTATCTTTATAAGGAAAGTTAGGTCGAGAAAACGTGGTACCAACAGCAAGCCAGCACAAAGTCTCAAAGAGGCAAAATATGATGGCCTCCAAGAAGCCTCCTCCAGGATAGTAGCAATAATGTCGCCCACTCATGTGAGATAGGTCTACTAGTATCATCGCCCAAAATGACATGAAAAAAGGAGAAAAAAAAATGAGACAAGGGTGTCAGGCTGCTTAGGTATGCGTATAAGCTCATATGAAGCTGAACAGTGTAGGAATATTAATTGCTGGGTCCTCTACCATATTAAACTTGGGGCACAATATAATAACCCTTCAAGTTATTTTCTGTATTTTTGCTTGTTTTCAACATTTATTGCTTTAGTATAATCATTTATGACTTGCTGAAATTGATAGTTCAGTTATCGGATATTTCATTTGACTTTTAGAGCTAATTTACTATTTTGAAGTCTTCGCTAGTTTAAATTAGCAACCAGGCAAAAACATTAGTCAAATGACCTCGTGTTCCAATTTTGATTGTTCCAACAGCTCTGGAATTTCAATTTTAGGCTATGAGGACCCTTGGTTTAGGTGCTGAGGCTCTCGA
This sequence comes from Capsicum annuum, assembly GCF_002878395.1. Lineage (NCBI taxonomy): Eukaryota > Viridiplantae > Streptophyta > Magnoliopsida > Solanales > Solanaceae > Capsicum > Capsicum annuum. The sequence continues at coordinate 22,283,133 of NC_061117.1, read as the reverse complement.
TCCCATATCGATCTATTGACCGGAGGTTAAGAAAAATGACCCACTTTTTATTAAAATGACCTTGGATAGAAATTTTGATTGCGTCATTGAGTCTGAAATATTGAATTTGATAGGGTAGCATAGTCTGTTTGCATATATGGGATTTTGAATGAATCCCAAGGGGTTGGCGGAGACTTGAAATTTTTCCAAGTCTCAGCTGGTGCTGGTGCAACGCTTAAGTGACCAATAAGTTGCTTAAGTGATCTAGCAAGGCCCAACAGATATCAATGAAGTGATGCCCATGGTATCTTAAGCGATAACGCATGGCAGACACGGATATCGCGCAAGCGAAGGAAGTATCGAATACACAATTTTAGTTACTAGCGGTGTGTATCGCTTAATCCAACACTTCAATTACTTAAGCGATAGTCGATACAAAAGTCAAGTATATCTTAAGTGACCCAAAGTTTGCTTAAGCAGTACCTGTACACCTAGGAAGGGTATAAATACCCCACTTAGCCTATTTTTCTCCATAATTCATCCATTCCTAAGATATTATAACCCTAAAAGGTGGGGAAAATTAGGAGAATTATTTGTGGATAATTTCAGAGCTTGGGTGAAGATAATTTATGCATTTCTTCTTCAAATTTATGGTAAGTTCCATCCATTTAGGATTTAATCCTTGATCTTTTTTTAAAATACCTAAAAGCTTGGTGGCTTGATTTTAGCACAATTAGAACTCAAAATTTACCCATTTTTGAGGATATATATTCCTTGAGAATGAGGGGACATTGTGATGGTTTTGAATCTATGATTCTGTAAATGAGCCCCATATGAGTTTTACGTGATTTTTGGATCCAAAGCACAATAGTACAGTATGGGTATCATTGTTCTTGTTTTGATGAGTAGATTATGATTTTAATAGCATGACATCTTGCAAAAGCTTCTTGGATGGGAAATTATTAGTTTAGAATTTTTTTAGCTTTTATTCAGCGTCCAATTAGGCTAGTTTTACTCTCTTCATAGATTGAGTTATTTTATAGTATGATTATGATGTTATGATAGATATGAGATGGAATTTAGGTGTTGGAAGTATGATTGTGATATTTGGGTTAGATGGACTGTTTAGGCTCACTTGAAATAATAATTTAGGCATAATTGACTTAGTTGCTTATGATTTAAGTAGAATATCTATCATAGGGCTAATTAAGGCTTTTTAAAATCTAAAAAGGGTTTTATATACCTAAGCTAAGTCTAGAATAGAATTTATCTTATAATGAATTTGGGGGATTAGAAGTGGGCCCCTTTGACCCGCCTTAGGCCAAGGATTGAGCTAGTTTTAATAGACCTTTATATGCTCATAATACATTTTAAAATTCTTATTACAGGACTTAAGGAGATTAGATATTTAGTGGTCATAATGGTTTGGTATTAGGAGTTGATGCTAATTACGATAAGACCTCGATAGTTTGTTAATATTGATAATATGAGTTCCAGTTTGAGTCTGGCGATTGATTATGATATTGATGATATGAATTCCAGGTTGAGTTTGGTGATTGATTATGATATTGATAATATGAGTTTTGGTTTAAGTTTGTCAAATGATGATAATGATATTGATATTTTTGGGTTTTGTTTTGTGTCTGGCATTGAGAGTTACTTATGATTTGATATGGAATGGGTAGGTTCTTTGTTATGGCATGATACTTTGTAATTTATGGCTATTTGGTTATTTACTTTCCTTTGATTATACCCTCCAAGCTTATGGGACCCTGCATTGGGTTATTTACTTTTCCGCACTCAATGACATTTGGGGGCTAATGTAGTAGTTATAATTGTGTGATATTACGTTATTATTTTGTATTTATTGATTTATTTATGCATAGTAGTCGGCCGATGATTTCTACTGAGTAACCATGGTTTTGGTACTCATACTACACTACTGTACCTTTTTGGTGCAAATCTGAGTACTAGTAGTCTCTGTTGACATGATGATTGTGTTATCGGATTTTGGAGATAGTGTGAGCCTTAGAATCAGAGTTACCTTTTTTTCTTTCTATTATCTGTATCTAGTTTTCTGTTTTTTGAGACAGATTGTATTTGACTATTTCAAAACTTATGGTTTATTTGTAGTAGCTCTTATACTAATAATACTATATCATGGGATAGTTATTTATGCTTTATCTATCTTTTGGACTATATTTATCGACTTGTTATTATCACAATCCTTAAATTATTGATTTCCACCCTTTTTGGGCCATTTTCACTATATCAGTCCAATGTTATTAGTTTCGAGCTACAGTTTAGCTTACTTACTAGTGGGTTAAAGTAGGTGTCATTATGACTCATAAATTGGGTTGTGATAAATTGGTATCAGAGCCTAGGTTTATCAGTATTGTTGGTACAAGAGCAAGTATCTAATAGAGTTTCATGGATTGGAACTATGACATTCATTTCTTATCTTCACGAGGATATTAGGACATTCTTAGGAGTTCTTTACTCTTTCACTCATCTCGTGCTAAGATTCTGAGATGGTTTTTAAAGAATTCCTTTAATTTCACACTTCACAGATGGATAAAATGTGTGCTATCGCTACATGATTTAAGGATCCCAAGACCAATCCTAGGGATCCTGTCTCTATTTGTGGATAACCTAAAGGCTATGAAAAGCCTGGTAATGTAGCCCCAGCTAGGGACCAGGTTAGGAGGCCTTCCTCAAACCTTATTCCTACCTCCGAGCTAGAGATTCTTCTTCCCCAACTAGTAGTGGGCCAAAGAATATTCCAGGCTATATGAGGTTTATTTCCTCTTTCTTTCTTCAAGATGCATTCATTTAACTTTTGGTATTGGTTGGTGGTTCATAGTCTATAAATTAGAATGGTATTGAGGTAGGGGCGCAGCCCATAACTACAGCTCCTAGGGTTGAGTCCCTTATGTGCTAACGATTGCTCAACTGGTAGTTTCTCAACCAGTGGTTTCCTAGCCTGCTACGTCTATTGAAGATCAAAGATGTTTGGTAGATTTTTTAGATTGGCTTTGCCAAGATTTTCTAGTGTGTCGGGCGAGGTTGCTTATGAGTTTCTAATTGCTTCTGAGGACAAGCTCTATAATTTAGGCCTAGTTAAGACTCATGTTATGGATTACACTACTTTGCAGTCAAACCTAGTAGCTAGATATTGATGGAGAGGTCACCTTGATACTAGGCCAGTTGGATCTTCTCTATTAACATGGACTCATTTCTTCAAGATCTTCTTGGGGAAATATATGTCTCACAGTCATAAGGATCATTTGAGGAATCAATTCTCAAGGTTAGAGATGGGCTCCAAGACTATTTTAAAGTATGATGCTCAATTTTATGAGTTGGATAGACATGCTACTTCTATACAGACTTTTAAGTATGAGAGGGTTCGTTGCTTTGTTCTAGGATTGAGAATCCCTCTTTGTATGTCTACACAAAGTTTGGTTGTTAGAGGTAGATTTTTTGCTAAGATCTCTAATATTCTTAGGTCATGGAGGAGATACATCGCAAGGACTAAGGGGGAAGTGATAAGAGGTCATGGTATTAAGGTAGTTTCAGTGGGAGACATAGTGTCTCAATATTCAGACGCAGTGGTTCTCAAGATAGTTACGCTCTATATTAGCCATATCGACATCAGGGTTAGTTTAGTAGACTCGTTCAGGCTGCACTTTAGATTACTAATGGAGGTCGATCTCATGTCAGTAATCATCTTGGCCAGAGTAGTGGTCTGTCTTTGAGGGATTCATCTTCTGGTTATTCTAATCATGGCTGTTATTTTGAGTCAGCCGAATCTACTAGTTTTTGTAAACACCTAAGGCATGTCATAGTTATTGAGATTTTGGTCATTTCTCAAACGAGTGCCCTAATAGTGGAGCGATTGTTCCTTCAGCTCAGAGTGTTCCACTTATTAGGGTAATTTATCCCTTAGCTAGAGATAGTGTCCATGGTCATTGGTATGACCCTCAGGGTGCTCGTGAAGGCTCTTAAGAAAGTAGGATAGGAGATTAGTCAGGATCCCAGCCAAATCAAGGGATTTGTCAGTTGTATGTAGTACCTGTTAGACCCGCGGGTGAGTCTTCAGATATTGTTATCATAGGTATGATCTTAGTGTGCCATCAATTGGCCTTTGCTTTATTTGATTTGGGATCAACTTAATTTTATGTGTCTACTTATTATGCCCCGCAGTTAGAGTTATCTTGGGATTTATTATTTGTTCCATTATGTGTATCTAATTTTGTGGGTGATTCCTTAGTAGTGGATTAAGTTTTCTAATCATGTGTTATGACTGTTTAAGGTTCTGATACTTATGTTGATCTTATTATATTAGACATAGTAGATTTTGATGTGATTCTAGGCACGGACTAGTTATAGTACTATCATGCGATCTTGGATTATTTTTCCAAAACTATTACCTTCGCTATGCTCGGCTTGTACCCCTGGTCGTATGGCAGGGTTTGGTTAGCCGTGAGATGATAGGGATCATTTATTATATTTATGCTAGAAAGCTTATTTCTAGGTGTTGTGAGTCTTATCTTGCTTATATTCATGATGTTAGTGTTAAGAGTCCGTTGCTTGACTTTGTTTCGATAGTTTATGAGTTTTCTAATGTCTTTCCTACTGATCTACCTGCCATTCCTCTTGCATGCGATATTGAGTTTGTTATTGATCTTGAGAAGAGCACTTTACCTATTTCTATGGCACCTTACTTTATGGCTCCTTCTAAGCTGAAGGAGCCAAACTCTCAGCTTCAGGATTTTTTTGGTAAGGGTATTATTAGATCTAGTGTATTTTTTTGCAGAGCTCTTATGTTGTTTGTGAAGAAGAAGGATGGATCCATGCATATGTGTATTTATTATAGGAAGCTAATAAGGTAACAATGAAGAAATTGTATCCTATGCCTCGTATTGATGATTTGCTTGACTAGCTTCAGGGAGCAGTGGTGTTCTTTAAGATTTGTTTGATGTCGGATTACTCTCAGTTGAAGATTTGGGCTAAGGATATCCCAAAGACAGCTCTTAGGACCCCTTATAGTCACTATGAGTTACTAATAAAATCTTTTGGTTTGACCAAAGCCCAACAGTATTTATGGATTTAATGACCCAAGTGTTTAGGACTTATTTGTATTCCTCGCGATTGTGTTCATCGTTGACATCCTTGTGTATTCGAGGAGTAGAGAGGAGCCTGCACAATATTTGAGAATTGTGCTCCAGACTTTGAAAGGTCAAATATTTTTTTTTCAAATTCTCTAAGTGTGAGATTTTTCTTGAGTTGGTGGCATTCCTTGGGCATGTGGTTCGTAAGGATGGGATTATGGTAGACCCAGTAACTATTAAGGCCATTCATAACTAAGCTAGGCCTACATCTCTAACTGAGGTTCATAGCTTAAATGGTTTGGTTGGTTACTATTGGTGGTTCGTTGAAAGCTTTTCTACTATTATAGCCCTATGACCAGATTAACTCAAAAGATATTCCAATCTTATGGTTCGAGGAGTGCGAGTCAACCTTAGGAAAGCTTAAAGAGTTTCTTACATCAGCTTCTATTTTGGCTATTCCTATTGAGGGTGAGGAATTCACCATGTATTGTGATGCTTCTGGTATTGGTTTTGGTTGTATGTTGATGCAGAAAAGTCATGTTATTGCTTACGCTTTGATACAACTGAAGGTGCATGAGCGCAACCCACTTATGATTTGGTGTTGGTATTGGTAGCTTTTGCGCTAAAGATTTGGAATCATTATCTTTATGGTGTGCATTATGAGATCTCCATGGATCATCGTAGTTTTTAGCATCTTATGACAGAAAGAGAACTTAATTTTAGGTAGCGTAGATGGATGAAGTCACTTATGAATTATGATATCTCTATCTTGTATCACCCATACAAGGCAAATGCAGTAGCGGATGCCTTGAGTCGTAAGGTGGTGATTATGGGTAGATTGGCTTGTATTTTATCTTATCAGAGGCCATTAGTGCGGTACATTCAGTCCTTAGCAAACTTAATGGTGCGACTTGATATTTTACTCACTAGAAGGATTCTTGCTAGTGTTGAGGTAAGGTCTTTGCTTATTTGAGCATATTCAGAGCTGTAAGTTTGAGGATAAGAGACTTTACATCATCCTTGATGTTAGTCCAAGAGGGCTACCATATATTTAGAGGGTGTTTTGAGATTTGATAGCCGCATTTGTGTTTCGAGGATTGACAACTTGATTTGGTCAATTTTGCATGAGGCCCACAACTCAAGATATGTAATTCAGTTGGGTACAACTAAGATGTATAAAGACTTGAGACAACATTATTGGCAGAGCGGTATGAAGATATACATGGCGGACTTTGCAGTTTATTGCCTATGTTATCAATGGGTAAAGGCTGAGTATGAGAGGCCTAGTGAAGTGATTCAGAGGTTGCCCATTCTAAGGTGGAAGTGGAAGCAGATTACTATGAACTTTGTTAGTGGATTTCCTTCGCACCTACTATGGTTCTGATGGTATTTGGGATATTGTGGATTAGTTGACCAAGTCGGCACATTTCATTCCCATTCAGATGCCCTTCAGCGCTGAGAGGTTAGCCCATATCTATGTTTGTGAGATAACTTATTTGCATGGTATGCCTATATCTATCATTTTAAATTGAGGTTTGGGGTTCACTTCCAGCTTTTTGAGGGCTTTTCAGGAGGAGTTGGATACAAAGTGGATCTTAGTACAACCTTTCACCCATAGATAGATGGGAAGTCAGAACAGACTATTCAAGTTCTTGAGGATATGCTCCGAGCTTATGTTATGAATTTTAGATGTCAGTGAGAGTAGCACTTGGCTTTGGTAGAATTCGCACATAATTATAGCTATTATTCTAGTATTAAGATAGAGCCATTTAAGGATTTATATGGTAGGCAGTGTTGTTCTTCGATTGTTTAGTTTAAGACATCTGAGGTTAGACCCTATGCTACTGATTTGCTTTAAGAGTCGTTGGATAGAGTCAGGGTGATTCAGGATAGGTTGAGGGTAACTCAGAGTAGGCAGAAGACTTATGCAAGCCGTAGATTTCGTGCCTTGAGATTTGGTATTAGTGACCGTGATTCCTCGGAATATCGCTTATGAAGTGTGGATGAGTTTTGGGAGGAAAGGAAAGCTCAGCCCCAAATATATTAGATCCATTGAGATTCTTCGCAGAGTTGGTAAGGTGGCTTATGAGTTAGCCTTACCCCTAGATTTGGTTGTAGTCCATCTGATTTTCTACATTTTCATGTTTCGGCGATACATTCCCAATCTGTCCCATGTGCATAGATAGGACTCAGTTCAGTTAGATGAGCAGTTGACCTTCGTGGAGGAGCCTGTGCTCATTTTTGCTAGTGATGTCAAGCGGTTGCGCACTAGGGAGATTTCTGTAGTTAAGGTTCAATGAAGGCACCGCCTAGTAGAGCAAGCTACATAGGATATCGAGAATAAGATAGAGACCCTGTATCCTCATGTGTTCGAGGTTTAAGATACATTCTAATCCTTTACTTTCACGAACGAAACTTCTTTTAGTTATAGATATTGTAATGACCCACTAAGTCATTTTTAATATTTCTGCTTATTTTCGTCGTTTAGAGCATTTCTATAGCTTCCCTAAGTCATTTATGACTTTCTGAAACTCACAGTTCGGTTACTGAAAGTTCATTTGGTTTTTAAAGCCAATTCCCTATTTTGAAGTCTTCGCTAGTTCAAATTGGCTACCGGTTAAAAATTTTAGTCAAATGATTCCATATTCTAACTCTAAATGTTCTAACAGCTCTAGAATGTTGATTTTATGCTGGGGGATCCTTGTTTTGGGTCTCGAGGCTCTCAGAATCATTTTGGGCTAATGGCCGAAAGTTAAGAAAAATAACAAATGGGTGTGGGACCCACTTTAACCTTCGATGGAAATTTTGACTGCGCTATTGAGTCTGAAACATCAAATTTGATAGGGTAACAATTTCTGTTTGCATATACAAGATTTCGGATGAATATCGAGGGGTTGTAGAGACTTGAAACTTTCCAAGTCTCAACTGGTGCTGGTGCATCGCTTAAGCGACCTTCAAGTTACTTAAGCAATCTGCCAAGGCTCGACAGATATCGCTTAAGCTATGCTTACGGTCGCTTAAGTGATAAGGCAAGGCAGACTAGGATATCATGTAAGCGAAAGTAGTGTAAAGTATGTGACTTTAGTTGGTGCTAGCATGTATCACTCAAGCAATATTTTAGTCACTTAAGCGATAGTCGAGACAGAGGCAACTATCTCTTAAGCAACCCGAAGTTCGCTTAAGCAATGCCTGTACACTTGGGAAGGGTGTAAATACCCCATTTAGCCCGTTTCCCCGCATTTTTCATCCATTCCCAAGATATTTGTAATACCCTATATTTCCATAGCTTATTTTAACTCTCAGTACATGAGTTATTCTATATAAAATTTCTAAACACTCAGTATTTTCCAGTTTAGAGCTTACCAATGTGTAAAAAAATCAGTCAGCTTTCCAACAATATAAAGTTCGTCCAAATCTGACACCGGGCAAAGAATTAAAGCCATTTTTGTAAAATAGTGTACCATTTGGTACACCAGCACATCGCGGAGACATGCCAAATGGCAATTATCTGAAACTAGTGAGCCAACGTGATAAGGCCACGTCGCGGTGAACTTCTAGGTCTCAACCAGTAGGAGACCACGATTCCACCACGTCGCGCCAAAGGCTAAAATGGCACTCATCAATTTCCAGTGAGGCTCTGCGATCCTGGCGTGTCGTGCCAAGACCAAAAATTAGGATTTCTAGCTTTCAGTTCTGAGTTTTTAAATTTCTTTAGGGGTATTTGGGTCTTTTTCCATGACCCTAATTAACCTAAAACACGTAATTTAACCCCAAAACAACCAAAGTAGTCATCATTATTTCAATTCCTCTCAAGAAATTTTAAGAATATTAAATCTCAAGAACTCACCATCAATCCTCTAAAATTCATTAACCCATGTAAGTTAGGTGTTCATCCTTGGGTTTTCTGCCACTCTTGGAGTTCAAGAATCCTTTCTAAATTCTCAAGTTAATAGTTTCTTGGAATTCATATATCAATTGGGTTATTTTCATGTTCATGTGGTTTATATGGATTTCAATTCAAGATTTAATTATAGTTTTCATGAGTAAAAGAGATTATGTATGTAATTGTTGTAATCCCCATATCAAAACCCTTAAATTGTGAATTAATGAATGTAGTCATGATGCATCAACATGTTATTCATGCCCAAGTACAAGATTATGCCTCCTAGGTGTTTGGCAGAATGCTTAATTGAGTTAATTGTGCATTGTGACTTATTGGTGACCCTAGTGTTGAGCTCATGCCATTACTACATGTTTAAAAATTACTATCATGCTAAAGTTATGTCTTGCAAATGCTTGATGGAATGCCTATGTGAATTGAATGGTGAAATTATGACATGTTAGCATGTATCCCTATTCATGTACAAGTTCATGACTCCTAAGTGCTGGATAAAATGTCTCAAATGATTGCATTGTGAATAGTTTACTATTGCCATATTTCAAGTATTATCATGCTCTATTAGTATTGATGCTATCGAGTCCTAGTGGTATTCAATACCCGACAATCTAGTTGTTTACTTAGAATTACAAAAGTCTCAGAATAGTCTCGGTATTGTCATGAATTGTAGAATTCAGTCACTTATAGAACTTAGTGAAATCCATCTAGTCCAGTCAGTCAATTTGATCAGTAATGGCTCAGTCAATCCTAATATAGTTTTGATACAAGTGTGATCTCGTAGATGGAACCTTTTGTGTATGTCAAAGGCAACTAAGAGAAGGCCCAAGCTTAAGTATGAGAGAAGCCAAAAACCACCCCTATGTGTGCACTAAAGGGGTGGCCTTGAAGGCTTATTCATTAAAAGGGCACCTTTGTCATTTTAAGTCTTTGGGGGAATTTAATATAAATAGAACCACTTAGGGTTTTATTCAATTAGTTGATCATATTTTGAGATTTGTAACATTTGCAGCACTTTAGTTCTCTCTCAAGAGCTCCAACCAAAACTAGGGCTAGACAAGTGAAAATTCACTTGTGTTTGCATATTGGCTTGAAACGTTGGTATTTAGAAGAGGTAAAGGCCCTCTTGTGTCAACGTAGAGTTTGGTTTGTGTCGCGGATAGTGTTTAAGGGTCCAAGAGTGTAACAATTCTTGGGTTCTTAAGATTTTCCCTTCATTTGGTCTAATTATTTATCTTGTATCTTGTTGAATCCGTGGTTCTTTGTTATTGATAATGTACCCGTAACCTTCTTGTTGTTGTAATCTTGTTGTTTTTGTGTTGACATAGTGAAGCCATGTAGGGCCTCTTCATCTCACTATAGTCCTTGTAATCTTGTATTCTCCATCTACTTTGTTGAATATTATTGTTGTTGTCCTGAAAACATAGAGAAGCCGAGTGGGGCCTTTGATTCTCTATTGTTGTTGATCTTGTAGATATCTTGAATCCATGTAGTGTTCGATCTTGTATCATTTGGTATCAAATCTTGTGGTTGATTTTGTTCCAACAAAATCAATCTTGGGCTAGGTAGTTGAAAAATACAAAAAAAAAATTATTGGAATCTGAAAATTCAAAAAAAAAAAAAGAGAAATCTGTCCATTTTGTTCTTGGCCGAGAAAATGATGTTGTGTTGTTGTCTTGGTCGAAATTAGTTGTAGATCTATAAAATATTTTAATCGTTTAGTTTGTTTCTTGTGTTGGTTCCTTTCTCATCAACACAAAAGTGTCCAAATCTAAAGTTGAGCTTGTAATATTGACTATTGTTGAGGTGAATTGAAGTTGGCCATCTGTTGAACCTTGTTGTTGAAGATTGGTGGCCGATTGGTGTTGTTGTTGTTATGTTCATGAAGATTTTTATTGTATTCATCTTATTCTTCACCTAGTATTATAACTTAAACTACAAAAAGTGTAAACTTGATTAAAAAAGGTGAAGATAAAAGTTTTTAAGTTTGATAGTGAGAAGACTTGAACCATCACTTCATAGACTTTTTCAACTACTATCCTTAAATCAAGGAGACTTGTTTGGTGGAACTAGTACAATTCAAGATCATCCTTTTGAGAATAGACTTACAAAAGACTCAAAACTTATACTTTCCCTCCAAAACCAATTGTCTTTCATTCTAAATTGTGTGAAGGTTGAGAATTTCAAATTTGTGACTAAGTTGTGTGGGCCTGAGACAAATTACATGTTGCCACATCACCACTTGCTACTGTTCATGTCAATAATTAAACTCAAATTTGAATTTTTCTAGTTTCTAATTGTTGATTCTTTGTTTCATTAGTTGATCGTAGAACTAATTAACAAACAAGTAAACTCCTACTAGATTGTCAATTAGTCCTTTGCATTCCTTGTTCGTGTCTACATTTCTTTTGTGCTTTTGTCGGTGTTATAATCATAGTGCTTCTTGGTTCAAGTTTGAACATTACTTAATTGAGTCATCCAACAAAGAATCCATTCTAACTAAGGAGTAAACTTACTCTTCAACTCACCACAACTACAAGCCGACTTGCAAACATTTGTGACATCAAGTGTAAGACCACAACATGAGTGAGAGAATAGTGAGGTTGTTTGAACTAACTTGTGTTTTGTTTTTTAGGTTTTGTGTTGTATTATTATGTGTGACATTAGTGGACTGATTGGTGACTTGTTGGATCGTAACTTGAAGAATTAATTTCGATACCATTAAAATGGAACCCAAGGCTTCAAATGCTCAAACAATGGATAGTAATGCCATCAATCTCATTTTGGCTCGCCTTGAAACTATGTCCCAAGATGTGGCTAGGTTGAATGTGGGTCTTGAGAAACTAGATACGGATGTGGCATCAATAAGTGGGATATTAGAGCATGTGGAAAGTCAAAGGAGTCGACCATCCACTCCTCAACACATTTCCCCGACCATTACTCCCGAGGCCTTGCACCAAATGTTCCATCCACCGAGATAACCATCCAATGTCATAAACTGAAATCCACTATACTCCCTTACCTGAGACCATGAGATTCCAATCCAACCACCACTTCACCAAATCCAACAAGAAGTACTTGGAACCCAAATTCCACCCCACAACCCGAGCCTTCCAAACCAAACTCTACTTGGCCAAAGACCTTATTATCCACCAAATCCAAACCCGCCACTACAAGCTCCACTTAACCTAAATAGAAATATCCAACATTAGGGGTATGGTCTATTTGATGATGGTTACATGAGAGGGGAAGGGTTACGAGGTAGACATGTTGATCCAAGGGAGGTTCATGGCCGAGAAGGAAGAGTTGGTCATTGGAACCAAGTAGGACTAAATACCATCAAAATAGGGCTTCTAATCTTCAAGGGTGAGAGTGATCCTGAAGAGTTTCTTGCATGGGAATCCGCATGTGAGAGGTTCTTCTAAGTCAATGATCTTACTGAAGAGAAGAATATTTGCTACACGATTGCTCACTATGAGGGTTATGCTACTACATGGTAGAAGTATGCTAAGCATTTTGGCAATGTGTTGGTAGAGGGGAATCCCCCTCCTTCGTTTTGGCTGAGGTACCTCATGAGACAACGGTACCTACCTTAAAGATATTATCAAGAGCTCCTTGCCAAGTTGTATAACTTAAGGAAAGGAAACAAAAGCATCGTGTCTTACTACGATGAGTTCCAACAACTCATCTTGAAACTTGATCATAGAGGGGAACAAGTGAGTCATGACATCATACGATTTAAGGTGGGGTTAAATATATATATTGCTTCATGGTTGACCTTGCACAAGTTCGACACAATTGATGCCATTTTTTAAGCCACCTTGGAGATTGAGAGAGAGATATGGGAAAGGGCGGGCAGCAAGTTTAAGGGAAAATCACCCTCGGATTGGCACAAGGACAAGATTGACTCATCCAATGAGAAGAAACCTGAGGACAAGATGATTCAAGCTGATACGAAGGCTGCCCAAAGGTTCCTTTCGAGAAACGAAGGTAAATTGAATTCTACTTCTCATCCAAAAGGATTTCAATGTTTTAAATGTCAAGGGTGGGGGCACAAGGCTAATAAGTGCCCAAATCAGAGAAATGTAATCCTCAGGGAAGGAAAATATTATTACCTTAGTGAGGAGGTGGGGCTTACATCGAATGAGTTTAATGAAAATGCTCAATATGAAGAGCAAGAAGCCGAGGTAGAAATAGATGAAGGTATGGAAGATATTTGGCCGGTTGATAGAGAGTGTGTAGTACCCTTGTTTATGGCAAGGAGAATCATGCTTAGTGATGGTTTAGAATAGGAAGCCGAGGGTGAGGATGACCCTTTGATGCTTACTAACCGAGATGCTAGCACTTTGCCCAGCATCCATTCTTCTTATGTGCAGGTTGAAGGATATACAAGCCTAAGTATCAAGCTTGATGATCTCATGACACCCTTGGTTGAATATCCTAGCCTTGGGAGGAGCTGAGAAAAGATTATTCGAAGAGGAGAGCTTACGGGTGAAGATTGCTTGAGTTTAAGGTCAAACTCCTCTCAAGATAGAGAGGATGATACAAGTCTGATCTCATAGATGGACCCTTTTTGTGTATATCAAAGGCAACCGAGAGAAGCCCCGAGCATAAGTGTGGGAGAAGCCAAAAACCACCCCTATGTGTGCACTAAAGGGGTGGCCTTGAAGCCTTATTCATTAAAAGGGAACCTTTATCATTTTAAGTCTTTTGGGGAATGTAATATAAATAGAACCACTGAGGGTTTTATTCAATTAGTTGATCATATTTTGAGATTTGTAACATTTGCAACACTTTAGTTCTCTCTCAAGAGCTCCAACCGAAACTAGGGCTAGACAAGTGAAGATTCACTTGTGTTTGCATTCTGGCCTAAAACATTGGTGTTTAGAGGAGGTAAAGTCCCTCTAGTGTCAACGTAGAGTTAGGTTTATGTTGCGGGTAGTGTTTAAGGGTCCAAGAGTGTAACAATTCTTGGGTTCTTAAGATTGTCCCTTCATTTGGTCTAACTATTTATCTTGTATCTTGTTGAATCCGTGGTTCCATGTTGTTGTTAATGTACCCATAACCTTCTTGTTGTTGTAATCTTATTATTTATGTGTTGAAATAGTGAAGCCGTGTGGGGCCTCTTCGATTCACTATAGTCCTTGTAATCGTGTATTCTCCATCTACTTTGTTGAATATTGTTATTGTTGTCTTGAAAACATAGATAAGCCGAGTGGGGCCTTTGAGTCTCTATTGTTGTTAATATTGTAGATCTCTTGAATCCATGTTGTGTGTTTGATCTTGTATCAAGTTTAGTGGTCAGTTCAGTGTCCTTTCAGTTGGGAGCAGAATTCAGCACTGAGCGAATCCAGGGATGGGGGCATTCCTGCCAGTATGGGATTTGACCCTTAGTAGCAGTCCCTGCATTACATAATTATGTAGCCAGCGTAGGGTTAGACGTCTTCCTACCAAAGTAAGGTTTACGCAACCATACATATAAATTGTGGGTCTTTCTATCAGATTAGGGTTTACCCAGCCCTATTAGTATCAATTGGCAAGATGGTAACACCCTTTCAACTGGGGTTACAAGTTGGACCCCAATTTAGCTTATATCGGGGTATGTCGGTTAGATGAACACTCCTACAGTTACAATTTTAGTTCAAGAGTCAGTATAGAACTCAGTTTAGTTCTACAGAATCAAGACTATCAGAAACAGTCACCCAGTTATCTGTAATCCAGTCATCAGAAATCTCAGATATCAGTCACTCAGTTATCAGAACTCATTATTTGGTTTTAGTATAATCCCAGATGCAGTGTATCTGCATAGTATTATGTACTCAGTGTGTACAGTAGTCTCAGTTATTTATGTACTCTCATTCAATCATGTTAATACCATTCAATCAGTTATCATCTCATGCATATAAACCCAATTATATCAGCCTCCCTCACTTAGCATACCAGTATATTCAAAGTACTGACACATACCTTTCTTTTGCACTATGATGTTTTACATCATAGGCTCGAACGTGCGGGCTCTCGAGCGTACTTAGCAGTTCAGATCATTAGCAGCGACTATAGTGGTGAGTCCTTCTATTTTGAGGACTGAGTTATTCTCTTCAGCATTCTAGTAGATTTATTTATTTCAGTTGTTGGAGTTAGTTGGGGATCTGTCCCATCACTTCCCATTCAGGCAGTTAAAGGCTTTCAGACTAGATTATTTCAGATAGTTTCTCAATTTTCTTTTTAATATTTCATTAGTATTTCAGTTTTTGATTTTCAATATTTGTGAACCTTATGGAATTTCAGTTATACTTCCGCATTATTACAGTATAACTATTCAGTTCTCACAGCAGGTACTAGCCATAGGTTAGCTTGTGGTCCCTTGGGCCCGTAAGCACCGTATAATGCCCAGGGTGTACTCTCAGGGCGTTACAATATTGGAGTCCTAAAAAGTGGGAAACTTGGGAGAATGATTTGCGAGTAATTTTGGAGTTTAGGTGAAGATAATTTATGAATTTCTTCTTCAAATTTGTGGTAATCTTCCATCCAATTTAGGATTAAATCCTTTATCTTTCTCTAAAATCCCTAAAATCTTGTTGGCTTGATTTTAGCACCATTAGAGCTTGAAATTCATCTATTTTTTAGGGTAAATGTTCCCTGAGCATGAGGTGACATTGTGTTGGTTTTGAATATGTGATTCCGTAAATAGGCCCCACATGAAATTTTATGTTATTTTGGGATCCGAAGTACAATACTGTAATATAGGTATTATTTTTCTTGTTTTGATGAGTAGATTGTGATTTCGATAGCATGATCTTGCAGAAGCTTCTTGGTAGGGAAAATTATTTACTTAGTAGATTCATCGGACTTTTCTTCGGCATCCAGGTAGGTTAGGTTTACCCTCTTCATAGATTGATCTATTCTAGAGTTTGATTATGATATTATGCTAGATATGGGATGAAATTTAGGTGTTGGAAGTATGATTGTAATATTTGGGTTAGTTGGACTATTTAGTCTATCTTGAAATCATAATTTAGGCATAATTGATTTAGTTGCTCATGTTTTAAATAGGATTTCTATTTTAGGGCTAATTAAGGCTTGTTTAACATCTAAAAGGTAATTTAGATAACTTAGCCTAGTCTGGGTAGAATTTGCCTTATAATGGATTTTGGAGATTAAAAGTGAGCCCCTCCGGTCTGCCTTAGGCTAAGACCTGAGCTAGTTTTGGTAGACCTTTATACGCTCGTTATACATTTTGAAATGCTTATTATGAGACTTGAGGAGATTAGATACTTAATGGACATGATGGTTTGATGTTCGGAGTTGATGTTAATTATGGTACGACCCGATACTTAGTTAATATTGATAATATGAGTTCTTGTTCGAGTCCAACAACTGATAATGATATTGATGATATGATTTTTAGTTTGAGTTTGGCGATTGATTATGATATTAATAATATAAGTTTTGATTCAAGTCTGAAAAATTATGATGATGATGATGATGCTATTGAGTTTCGATTTGAGTCTAGCACTGAGAGTTACTTATGATATGGTATGGTATGGATGGGTTCTTGGTTATGGTATAATAGTTGGTAATTTATGGTTATTCATTTATTTACTTTCCTTTGATTGTATCCTCCAGGCTTATTAGGGCCTACATTGAGTTACTTATTCTTTCACTTACTGGCTTTTTGGGGCCAATTTAGTAGTTATAATTATGTAAATCTTACATTATTATTTTGAATTTATTGATTTATTTATGCACAGCGGTGTTGGACGTTATTTTTAGGTTTGACTTTTTACCTTGACTTAGCTTATTTATCTCGCATCTTTTCGTACTTATATCATGATTTAGCTCAGTCGGCCAATGATGCCTACTGAGTACCCATGATTTTGGTACTCATACTTCTTTTCTGTACATTTTTGGTGCAAATCTAATTAATAATAGCCTTCGTTGATGTGACGATCGTTTGAGTTGGATTTCGGAAATAGGGTAACCTCTAAGAGTCGGAGTTGCCCTTTTTTCTTCTATTGTCTATGTCTAGTCTTTTATTTTTCGAGACAGATTATATTTGACTATTTCAAAACTTATAATTTATTTGTAGTAGCTCTTGTACTGACACTACTAGGTCGTGGGATGGTTATTTATGCTTTATCTATATTTTAAACTATATTTATTGTCTTGTTTTTATCACAAGCCTTAAATTGTTGATTTCCACCCTTTTGGGGTCATTTTCCATCACATTCTCCCATTGCTATTAGTTTTGGGCTATGATTTGACTTACCTAATGACGATTTAAAGTAGGTGTCATCATGACTCGTAAACTAGGTCGTGACACACAAGGATATAGGCTTTAGTACTATAGGGCTCTAGTGGCATAATTTAATTGGCCAAGGCCAAACGTAACATTGTAGCCTATAAGACTTTGTTTAGATGGTATTTTGCCATAGTTTTATAATGTACGGTATAGTATGGTGTGTTATGGTACCATACAGTATAGTACAATACAATGTTTGGATAGACTGTATCGTTCACTGTTATTTAATAATATCATAACGGTTAAGTTTACTAAAATACCCCTAATTATTATAAATTTTAAATTTATCAGTAATTATTAATAAAATAATTTACATCTAATTTACATTTACATGTTGCAGTACTGATTAGTTCCTAAACCGATAGATACACAATCATCTCCAATACTGATTATTGAGTTCAAGATTGATATATCTGACGACAATTGAACATGAATGCCATCAGTATTCGGGCTTTCTCTCGGTGCATAAACATTGACATCCAACTTCACATTCTTACACCCATCTACGATAATGTGAAATATTTGACTATTCATGCCAAGCCGATAAAAAATAGAAAATTACTTGTTCATGCCAAATTTAATTAAAATAAGGAAAAAGAACCTTACTGTAGCCAGACAATCAAAAATTATATGAATTTTTTTTTCAGTCCACTACTAAAGATTCAAGTATCTAAGTATCTACATTTGCAGATTTTCCCTGATATCATTTCTTCACCCAAATCCTTATACCATCTGGGAATAAGTCAACCTTGTATGCAATATTTTTTCCAGTCCACTACTAAAATTCAAGTGTCCAACGTCTAAATATTTTTTTTTCGTAGTTTGTTCTTTTCCTCTATCATTAGAAGGGAAAGAGATGAAGGCATTCCAACGACTTAATATCAATTGAAAGTGAAGATAGTCAACAGTTTCACCATCAATTTCAGAATGACAATTTCAAGGAAGGATAAAATATGATTAAATAATATTATCTAAGGACATAACTGAAAAAGGAAAAGAGAAAATCATGGGATACTACCAAATCGGTGATTCTAAAAATTGAAGGATTTCATGGTTGTCAAACCATGAAAAGATACCATACCATACCATGCCTTTTAGAAAATAATCAAAACAAACATGGTTATCTTGGTAATCATACCATACCATTCCATGGGAAACCACCATCCAAGCAGGGGGTAAATAGTCAACCCTTTTCACTTGTAAAGAGACCCTGACTTCAATTCTCTTAACCAATACAACAACTTTCTTGGTCTTCAAACATTTCACTTAACCAGTCTCTCTTTCTATTTTAGTAGAAGTCTAAATAGCTGGGGAGCTGATCGCGGGAACGTTCTCATTCACTTCAAATACATTTGGATTTATTTTCTATGACTTGATTATTTTTTTTACGTTATATCTCATCTATATTTTACTGTTTAATAATCGAATTACTAGCCAATAAGACTTAAAATAAGGTTAAATCATAACGCGTGTTCTTGCCCCCCTATAATTCAGTTGTACCAATTTCATGATAAAAAATTTCTACACCCAAATATATGGATAAACATTTTGCACACCGAAAAATATAATTAACTAAACTAAAGTCTGTAGTTTCTATTTACTAGGTCAAAAATAGATTAAGGGCTCATTTATTTGCACTTAATGGAGGTCTGAATCTGACTGGTTCAGAATTCAGACCATTAAGTGCATTTATTTTTTTATTAAGATTTTAGATCTTAATAGGTCTTAATCATTCAGATCTAGAATCAAGTCTTAATAGGTCTGAAGAGGTATTCTGGTTTTGAATAATATTCACCTCCACTCTATTCATAATCATCAATTACCACCACTAACCACCTTTGCCACCGCCACCATTGTCAACCACCATACACCGCCTCCACCATCACAATCACCATCAACAACAAATATCGCTACCAACCACTATTGTCAACCGCTACCACACCTACTATATCTATTATTCTAATTATATTCACCACCACCGCCGCCATCAACAACACCACTATCATCAACTATTACCGGTCAATCTCTACTATCGACCAACTCATCTATCACAACTAGCACCACCGCTAACTACCACTAATACATCACAACCTCCAACTTTTCTTTGGTTGCCACCATCATTGTCACTAGTAACACCATCTCTACCATCACTTCAATTGCCACCATCGCTACAATTTATCTCTACTAACAACCATCTCTACCATTACAACTAACAACATCTCCAACTAGCATTAACACATTGTCAACCACCATGTATTCATTTTTCAGCCATCACAATCAATACTGTAGACACGTAATTTTTTCCCCCTCAAAAGTTCGATTTTATTCATTTTTTACCTTATCATATCATGCACCCTCACCCACGTGATTACATCTCACAAAATATAAAAAGAAAAAGATAACCAAATCCCTAACAAAACCTATCCTAACTAATTCTATCTTATTCTAACAACCCACCCAACCAAAAATTGACAACACATCCTAATAACCTACCCAATCAAAATAAACCACCTCGTTGTTTTGATATGGACTCGTTGTTTAATTTCATTGAAAAGTGATTGTGGGTCGTTGAAATAGAAATGGTGAGTTGTGAAAATTTAGTATAAAAAATGAAATTTGGGGACGGGAATCGAAAAATTGATAAAAGTGAATATCATGATAGTTTGATACATTGTCGGTGTTGAATGCGATATGTCGTCTAGTGGGTAAGCAAACAGTAAGCTCGGGTAGGCAAGTTTAGGATCGGTGTAGTGTTGGAATGATTGGAATATTTGTTGAATGTCTTGTTTATCGTATTTGGAAAGTGTATTTATTTAATTGGGGAATACCCCAAGGTAATTTGTATTTACTCACCAGGGAATGCCCCGAAGAATTTTGTACGCTAAGGATGCTCGTGATCAAGGCCCGAGGCATCAGGTAAAGCATGGTTTAGGACTAGTATAGGTTGTTTCAATATTTTTTTTATTTCGGGTTGTAATAATTGGACTGGACTTTACATTTTTGTTTTGTTTTGTTATTGTTTGATTATTTTACGTGCTTTTGTGTGGTTTATGCATTTGTAACGTCAATTTAGCTGATACGCTCTGCCAAGCGACCGTGGTTGAACCACGGGATCGAGGGGTGCCTAACACCTTCCCCTCGATCAACAGAATTCCTTAGTCGAAATCTCTGTTCGCAAACCAGTTTAAGAGTCAAATGGTTTCAAAA
>NC_061117.1:22261915-22262539 GCF_002878395.1 Capsicum annuum | reverse complement strand
AACCACGGGATCGAGGGGTGCCTAACACCTTCCCCTCGATCAACAGAATTCCTTAGTCGGAATCTCTGTTCGCAAACCAGTTTAAGAGTCAAATGGTTTCAAAAAAGATCTTCCAAAGGTGACTTGGCACACCGGATTATGCCAAGTGGCGACTCTAAATAAAAATGCAAATAATCCTTTTTTGAAACAAATTTTCATTTCTTGTCGCTTAAATAATAAAGCCCTATCAAACTTTAAAACATACATTTTTTTAGAGTACGTTAAAAAGGGGGTGTGACAGCTTCTGGCGACTCTGCTAGGGAACAATAACAAGTTTTCAGAATTCGAGCTATTTTTGGAGTCGTATCAGCTTTGTTTGGCATTACGAGTGTATAAGCTTGTTTGTGATTTTGTTTGCGTTATTATTTTCACTTTTGTGCATTTTTTTGTACTGTGTTTATAGTGTTTATCCTATGTATTACCGCTTTATATCTGTCATCATGAGTCCACCCCCCGGCCTTCTTTCTGCAACAAGTCCATAGTACACGTGTTGTACACAACCTCTAGTTGAGTCACCCTTATTCTGGGGGGAGCCGTCGGTGTTATGGAGTAGGTGGAAAGCAAAGCAGCCACTATCAACCATAC
>NC_061117.1:22261017-22261815 GCF_002878395.1 Capsicum annuum | reverse complement strand
TAGGTCAGCCTTTAGGTCATGCTTATGTGCATCATATTGAGACCTAATGGGGCCCACTTTGTCCTTTGTAGGAGACTCACCTCTAAAGCATCCCTACGTGCTAAATGTTGCATCTTTGAGGATAACGTGGTCATTTGACGGACTGATTGTTGAAAAAAAAATTGTTAGGAGTAAGGTGCATAGGTAAAAATGAAAAAGAAAAAAAATAATAGAAAAAGTGAGTCTAAAAGAATGAAAAAAAAATGAATGTCGTAGTTTATTTTAGATTTCTTTATGGCCTTTGATCTTCACGATCCAAAAACTCAAAAGGATTTTTTTACGTTTTACATTTGTCTTCTCAAAGTATCGTAAATTCAAAAAAAAAAAAAGAAAAAAAAATTCAAAAAAAAGGAGAGTTTTGTTTGCCTTTTCTACTTATTTGTCAAAAACAAAAATACCAAAAAGATTTTTCTTCATAATTGGTGGTGTCAGCCTTAGTTGAAATGTCTAATTGAAAAGCCAAAATTTTTTTATTCGTTTGTTTTTTATTGTGTCTCTTAAGTTAGGGTCAATTTAGTAGTTAATCGTTCATGGTCCAATCTGATTGAACTACGCATACCTGATTCCCTTCCCTCGGGTTGGGATACGTAAGCAACCCTCAGTGGGTCCGATAATTTTTTTTGTGTCGGCCTTGGTCTTAGTATTAGCGTAGGTCTCTCGCCCTGTAATCTAGAGTTGTTTGCCAAGTAGACTAATTTCGCTCAGTACTACTGTTCGGCAAATTGGAGTCATGAATGTGGTCTGTCCCATCGACATATG
>NC_061117.1:22206701-22258017 GCF_002878395.1 Capsicum annuum | reverse complement strand
ATAAAACTTATCAATATGTATCATTCGGACAAACTTATTAACAATATACTTAAAATATTCTAATAACAAAACATACACAATATAAAGCTTATAATATATTTTTCTATACGTTTATTTAAAAAAAAAAATTGATAAAATAATATGCAATATCATAACAGAGAGGAAATGTTTGAGTAAAGAGAGAATTTCGTCAGAAGAAAAGAAAGCTTCTTAAGTTCAGACAAAAATAAATATTAATATTTGTTTATTTTCCTAATTCATTTTTTCTGTATTTTTAAAATTATTGTCCTTTTCGGATTTGGGCCATAATTTTTCGTTTTACTCTTCAATATGCAAATTTATTATATAGATAACATTTTAAAGTTTTGAATAAATTTTACTCACTATTTATCAATTTATATAAAGTATTTTAAATGAGTACAAAATTAAAAAAATTAATTATTGCGATTTATCTTCTAAATTAAATTATATGTTTTATATTATTTTAAATCTTTTCATTATAATTACATTTTATGTAAAGTAAAAATATATAAAATCTCAACTATAAAAATAATGAGGGACGGTCATAATAAAGATTTTCTATATGTTTACTTTTAGAAAACGCTTGATACATGTGCAATTCAAATGCATGGATTCTGTATTTTTTATTGATATGTCTATTGAGATTTGAGATGGATGCAGAGCCGGCTCAAGGGGGCCAAGCGAACGAGGCGGCTGCTTTAGGCCTCGAAATATTTTAGGCCCCGAAAAAATTATTATAAGTTATGGACTAATTTTTTTTGGGGAAAAAAATGTTTAAACGAAGTAACAAACAACTCTAAGTAGTGAAAATTTGTTTTATCAAGTTAACAAATTTTAGAATGGTTTTACTGTACTAACTTTCTATTCTCTTTTAATTTTAATTTTTTGTTCATCGGATCTCAATTTATGTGACAGTCTTACTTAGAGGATGTTTGAATTGGCTTAAAAGCTGGTCAAACCAACTTAAAAATATTTTTTTGACTTATTTGGGTGTTTGGCAAACATCAAAAGTACTTAAAAATAAATGCTTTTAAGCTAAAATAAGTCAAAAACTATAAGTTGGTCTGCCCCAACATTGACACATTGATATTTAATTTTAGATTACCCAATTAATATCATGTAAATTTGGTATATAGTTCCCTTCTTCGAGCCAAACTCTTCTTCTTACATTAATATATGACACACTTTACTTTTATTTCCTTGCCTGATGTATATATCATGCATAGGTAGAAAGTATTTTTCACGTTTGTTTCATGCTTAGTTTTATCATCATTCAAAATTGAAGTTCTTTAATTTGTATTACTGTTTTAATTTGCTTATTTTAGTGAGTTATTATTTATTTTTATTAGTATACTACTTCCACATGAGCAAGGCCTAGAAGATTTCTGCCGAAAATCGTTAATTCTTCATCTTTTTTTAAGTAAAATTTCTTTCTTGCGATTTAAATTTACACGAATTCATGTGATCTCTATAATCTTTTGAATAAAATATTTAACATTTGTTTGACTATCATATGAAACCCTAAAATATTTAACATTTATTTGACTATCATATGAAACCCTTCTTCGTCTAAACATCATTGTTGTATTTTCAATTTCGGATTCAGAATACTACTAAAATTTCATTAATGCAACTTTTAAATATCTATTATATAGCAGTGAAACACATTGACAGACAAGTTGTCTGTGACCTTCCTCACTATTAACACACACAGCAAAATCAAGTAATCCTTAGACTATAATTATTTATCCTAATATTCTGTAAGACTTTCTTTTTAAATTTTTTATATAGGTTTAAAATAATTTTTCTTAATTATAAAAAGAGTTTCTTCAAATTAATGCGGTCATATTTGGTTTTAAAATCTTGAATATTAGAATTTTCAATATAGTTCAAGTAAGAAAAGATTTTAAAAATAAAATTTTAGTTGATTTCAAAGTACTAAATATTAGACCTTTTGACTTTATTTAAATACTTTGCAATAAATAAAATCGTCATTTATTTTTTTCTATATATAGAAACAATATTTAATTATTTTTCTAATATTTAACGAAAGTCACATAACTGATTCCTTTATGAAGTGGATTGAAGAATTGGCATGGTCAGAGTAGTATTAGCATGTTGGTTGAGAGGCAATGTCAAAATGTTCTCCATGTGGACGTAGTATATCATTAGTGTTTTAAACGATTATCTTCTCTTTTATGAATTCTTGCACAAATTAACTTGAATATTGTTAAAGTATACATATCCCATATAGATACAGTATTGGTATTGATTAGTAAAATATCTCTATCATTGTCAATCCTTAATTATATGGACTCATAAAGTGAGAATTTTTATGGTTACTTAATCATGAAATTAAATCAAAAGACAATCAAAACAAATATATGGTACTCTTAGAATGATACCACACACTATGGTGTGGGTAACTACCATCCAAACAAAGTGTTATAAACAAAAACCTGGTCATCCACATTAGAGATTACCTAAATATATAAAAATATTTTTTTAAATTGTGAAAAATAAAAATCAAGTATGATATCAAATTATTTATGGTGGTATTTTACTTTTATTTCGTAACTTGAATTTTAAGATCTTCACCTACATATATTAAATTTGAAGACTTCTACTGTGATATTGATTCTTTGAATTTTTTTTTCCTTTTGTAACATAAAATAATATTGGTAAATACAAATCCTAAAACCCAAATAATATTAACCTTCGTTCTTTTCCTTTTGTTTGCTAGGACAATGCTGCTCACAGAACAAAAGAAGACCTCCAATATTTACATTAAAATTTGTGGGTTAAATATAATTTATGGTAATTATAGTGAAAAAATCACATTACAACACGGGGAATATATCAATGTTAGTTGATGACATCATAGCCGGAGAATCTAGATCATACTAAATAAGTAAAGAAATTTAATCATCGGAAGTCATAAGGATATGAATTATGATAATCAGGCCACCTTTTTGTCTAATCTATAATCTATATCTATATGAATATTTACATTTACAATATATTAAAAGTGTGAAAACTTTTAGAAAAATGATTTGAACTTTTAAACCTTCATTAAAACATTTCGCAATAGACAAAATTTTCTTTCCACATTATAATTTTTTTATTGTCGAATTTTTTTTTATGATTTTGAAATTAATTAAAGTCCTTATTTAATTTACGTAAGAAATCACAATATTCAACACTTTAAAATCTATTAAAATTTTATCTTATATTTTAAAAAAATTCTACAATTTTATTTAATTTAAGTAATACTACGATGGACGTGGGAGGAAAAGGGGAAGCGAGTGGTGGTCCTCCATTCCAAGTATGATTGGAAGAAAGCTCAACTAGCCTCCATTTTTATATCCAAGCAAATGAGTTAAATATATTATGTTAATTTAGACACAAGCACGTAAGTTATTTCTTCTTGATAAAATTAATTGATAGGTACGTGAATTAATTAAGAGGTAGGCAGATTCTTATACGTAAAGAAAGATATATATTAAACTTTGAGCAATTTGTAATAGCGTTAACCATAGCTAATTGTTTTGTCTTTTCACTTGAGCAGGATTCGATAATGATTTTGGATCGATGATTGTAAAATATGTTAAGCAAAATTTTATGTTAAATGAATTTTATTTTATATTAAATATTTGGATGGACTATTATAATAAAACCCCTAATCGAAATGTTGATTGAGTTTTTATTTAAAAAGAAAAAAATAAAATACTCTAATATAGATACACACGCAAAGCGCGTATTAAAAGTGTGAAGCCCCTTAGAAAAATTATTTGAATTTTTTGTCCTTCGTTAAAAGACTCTCCTTTAGACAAAATTATCTTTTCACTATTTTCTTCAATTTATTATTTAATTATTTTTATTATATTATCTAGACTCCTAAAATATATGGGACTCTTAAACTATATGAAAGGAGAATCAATTAATATTTTTCTTTGTACTAATCAATTAGAAAAATACTCCTAAAATATGATAGAAAAATATTTCTAAAATAGGACTCTATTAAGGAAATACTTCTATAAATATTGAGATGCACGTTAAACTGGAGAAAAAACTGATTTACTTATTGGGAAAATATGATTGATGCTCATCTAACTTGATTCGATTTCATGTCTAGATTGATGGATGCTTAATTTTCTAACCCTCAACTTCTTCACTACTTTTGTCAACATTATAGAATTCAATGTGTGTGTGTATATATATATATATATATCTTCTTTGTTTTCATTCAAGTCATTCTTTAATGTCAAAATTTTCGCTCAGACAAGAATTATTTTCATCAAAATTAAAGCTTTGTGATCACTATTGTATTATTTTGTTCTAGTATATGTATATTCACTATTTCAAGATAGTGTATAATAGAACTTATGATTACTCATTATATGTCTATACCGACCACCGATAATCGGACAATCGTCCGTCACCAACCAATCGATCAAACCACATCAACAAAGCCTCTACAAAATCAAAAGTCAATAAAATATCGGGACATGCCCCCGACAATAGCCAAAATCAATATTCAAAGAAATAGTCAACTCATAAAAAGAAAACCACAGCATGAAATGGGGCCTACCGTAGGATGGAAGCTCACCACTTCAATCTGGATCGCTAGCTGATCCCGAATCTAAGTCAATGAGAAAGAGATATAGAAGTATGGTCGACTCTTGTATCGCATGGGGATACAACATCCAAGATGGTTAGTGGTTGGAGCGCTAGCATGTAACTCAGGGATAAAGGAATCAAATAATGCCATGATAACAGTTTTAAACCAATACATCATTCAATGCATAGTATCATATACATGTACATATACATATACATATACATATACATATGCATATACATATACATATACATATGCATATACATATACATATACATATACATATATATAATATCACATGCTGGGGGTAGGGAGCAAGGCCTAGCATGAACTTTGAAGACCTTGACCTGGGTTGTGTAGAATAACCATCATATAACAAGGCACCCACGGGCTACATGGGCCCAACTCTCCCCTAGCTGGAAGGGCTCCAGTGCGTGTAGCTGTATGAACTAGAGAATATCCATATTCGTAGATGCCTTTATGAGGGACTCGAACCTCTCAACATATTCAAGGTGACTTAAGCACCAATGTATACAACATGGGGGACTTAAACCTCCCATTATATATTCAATACAGTGGACTCGAACCTCTCGGTTATTTAGACACCCGCATCGACTAGCGAGGTTTTCAGTGTTAGTCCTTTGGGACCTCAACTTTCACGACCCAGCTACACATCTCGATTTTAAGCCCAAATTAAAATATTTGATAAGCATCATCATTTATTAACCCATTATACATATAGGCATCTGTTGGTATCGTCATACCAATCCCACTTGCAAGCGTATAATATGCCATAACAATAATTTCATCAATTTGGGACTCGAACCCATTGCCCAAACAAAGATCAAGTTAATGCAACATTTGGGATGCAAACCCATTTAGCCAACAAAACCCCAAGGTTAGAATTTAAATCAGTTATGGCCATCAAGGCCTTCATAAAGTCATTCATCATTCGTTAGTCATTTCATGCCAATGCATTAGTTAAACACATAATTCAAACTTATGACAAGGTCATTCTCATTAATAATTTGACAAACAAGTTGAGGGTGTACCATTATCAAAGCCAAAACCAAGGCAGAATCATCAAATTGAGGGTTAACTGTGACCCCTTCGTAAAATCATCATTCCACATGTGCAAAACCATAATTAAAGCATAGATAATCATAATTTAATCATGGAAAAATCTTGTTCAACAATAAGCATTAAAAATTCTCAACCCTTTTTAAAACTATGTCAATGACTCATGAACAGTACTTTAAATCACGTGCTTTTACAAAATTACCAATGAGGGAAGAATCACATACCTGAATCACAAAAATTTACGGAGAGGAATCGATCCTTGAGCCCTTAGATGACCAAATTGGTGAAACCCTAGCTTGACTTGCTTGAGAGGATTTAGAGAGAGTAAATAGAGTGTTTAATCCATTAAAGTGTTGAATGAATGCCCCAAAAGTGTTTTATGGATGTGGGGTGTAACGAGTTTTAAATGAGAAATGTCTAAAGTGCCGTAACTTAAAAGTTGGAAAAGCATCATCCTTGGTTACGAGTCATCCATATACTCGTAACATCATATTATGACTCGTCACCACGAGTCGTAACCAGGACAGTCTCCACCACCCCCAACACTGTTATCCTTACGACTCAACCAACCTACTCATAAAGTGACCCTACGACTCATAGGGTCCTACTCGTAACCAGAGCAGAACCAAATAGGGTGAATAATGGGCATCCTACGGTTTGACCATTACGACTCGTAATGAGTCCTTACGATTCGTAGTGAGCCATTCGTACTTAGAACATAATCAAGCCACCAACTTACATGATTTGGTTACGACTCGTCACAATTCTTTACGACTCGTGTCCCCAAGTCATAGCCAGGACAGAAACTCTACAACATTCACTGGACACCTTACGATTAGGTCACATGACCCATTAAGACACCCTACGACTCGTGGGGTCAAATCGAAACCAAGATAGTAAGCTCAAGACTTAGAAAATTTTCAAGGGCCAAAGTCCGGGGTATTTCAGTAGATGTAGATGTAGATAAATATAAAATAACGTTTGTGATTATTTTTCCTAAAAAAGTATGACTTTTTCCCTAAATACCCATATTATGATTCCTACTCATTAGGGTTTTAGTACATTATTTAATTATGAAAATTTTTAATAGTCAATAAGTTTTTTGATTTTAAATTTTTTAACCTCAATATTTAATGTATTGAATATATATAAACTAATTAATTATAATGATATACAATACTCTTTTTTATAGGTTTTAATATTTCCCATTGAGGTACAGTTTGTTGTTTTGATCTTTATTCTCTATATATTTTAAAAGTGTGAAGGGCCTTATAAATCACGTTTGAACTTTTTGCCCTTCATTAAAAGTCTCTCCTTTAGACAAAATCGTCTTTTCACCTTTTAAATTATATTTTAAATTACAAAATTTTGTCCTATCCTATTTAAAGTCAATCACGTAAATTTGAAAAACCAAATCCAAAGTACTATTCCAACCAACAAAGTCCTATTCGTTCACACGAATTCAAAATAAACAAACCAACAAAGTCCCATTCTACTTACATTACAAACTCTCCTATTTAAATTAGGTGAATTACTTGAAACCCCCAAAAATAAAAAAGCAAAATCCTATTTTAATTAAATTAGGACAAAGAACTCACTCCTTCTATAAATACGTTCATAACATCGAACTAATTTGTCTCCTATTGTCTCAACTTTTATCGCCAAATTTGTCTCAGCTTTTGTCTCTTTTCCAGGTTTTTAGATACAATTTCTTTCATCAATTCATGTTTTTCATAAACTCAAGTTTTTCTTATGTTTTCTATTCCTATATTGTTGGTAATGTTAGTAATTAATTTAAACACAATATTAATTGTTATATGCTAGCTTAAAAGTTACTTCATCAATTCACCTTTTTGTTTTCTATCTATCTATAATATGTATTTATAATCTATATCTATAATCTATAATCTATCTATATCTATATCTATAATATATTAAAAGTGTGAATAATCTATCTATATCTATAATCTATAATATATTAAAAGTGTGAAGATGCTTCTGTATTTATAAATTTAGGCAAAATCGTCTTTTCACTATTTTCTTTCAATTATTATTTAATTATATTTATAATATTAACTGAACTCCTAAAATATATATAAAAAAATATATTTGAATTAAGGACTCCTAAAATATATGGAAAGAGATTCTTTTACATCTTTGTTTATTGAAGGTAACTTTTGAAAACTTTTCATACGTATACAAATGCACCTTTTAATTTCAATCTAAAAATAAAATTTTAAAATAATATAGTTTGGTATAAAAGGAAAAGGAAATACGAAAGTTCTCTATAATCTTTCTATAATATATTAAAAGTGTGAAGATGCTTAAAAAAGTGATTTAAAATTTTTACCTTCATTAAAAATCTCCGTAATAGACAAAATTATTTATTTGTTATTTTAATAATTATTTAGAAATTAATATTTAATTATTCTCCTAATATGTAGGCCTTAAAATTCAACTAAATTTTGATTATTAAATTACATGTAGAATTTGAAATCTACTAAACTTTTAATTTTCAATTCTTTTCCTTATTTAAACTATGCAAGAGTCTTAAATTAATATTTGAAATAAAAAATAGTGTCCACCAATAGAAGTGTTATAATCCAAGTAAACAAGAAATGCTAAGGCCTGAAGTATATATTTTTTCCGGCAAAAGAAAATTGCTACACTAATTTTCACTAACCTTAAACGTGTTGTAGATTCTTTTCAATTTTTATATTATAACAATATAACACCTTTCATATGCATGTTTATAGGATGACTAAAAGCAGACAAAAGCTTATCTATTTAAGAGTTGAAATTCCCTTTTTAATACATATTTTTGTATGCTTATTTGTGTTCAACCTTTCTTGATCTATTCCAATATTTTCACTACTAGCAGATTTTGCCGATGCAAAGGAAAAATATAAATTTACTGACTAGCTTCTTCTTCGTGAGTGTTACGACCAACAGAAATAACAAATCAAAATTAAGGTATATGCATGTATGTGTATATATATATATATATATATATTAATTTATCTTATTCTTTCATGAATTAAACGTGCTGAAAATTTTAGTATTTAAGATTTTAAAATCGGTTGCTTACTTTTTTTTTTTACGATTATTGAATAATGATGCTTTATTTTGATGAATATTTATTTTAGATTTTGTGATATAATTGTATTTAACTGTAATTTACACCTATTTTACTTTTTCTCTTCTTATTTTCAGAATTAGAATTTCCAGAACTAGAATGAGATGAGGATTTTCGTTCACAATATTATCTACTTTAAAGATGAACGATCTTTCTTATCAATAAGGACCAACTAAAACAAGATTTGTTATTTTTATTTTGTTTCACTATCAAATTGTAACACTTCAAACATTCGAGTTAGATTTATTTATATATATTCCACATTCTGCGTAAATTATATCCATTGTATCCGTAGTTATATCGTTTTAATTTATATTACCTTACATATTTTGATTTTCAGTTGCTTTTCTTTGCGTGTTTGGGATGTCGTCAGGGGCGGATTCAGGATTTTCAGTGAGGGGGTTCAATTTCAGTGAGGGGGTTCAATAGTACATATACGAACTAGTCGAAGGGGGTTCAGCCTCTATTATTTATACATAATTTTTTTTTTACCATGTAAAAATAGTATAATTTTCCGACGAAGGGGGTTCGGATGAACCCCTAGAATACTTGTACATCCGCCACTAGATGTCGTTCTATAACTTCGACAGTTTTTCTTAATTAGTCTAAAGTTGTTTATATATATTCTACATTCTACGTAAAGTATATCAATTTTATTTGTAATCGTATTTTTTTTAATATATATTATCTTACACGATTTGATTTTCAATTGTTTCTCTTCTCGTGTTTGGGGTGTCGTTCTATAACCTTGGGAGTCTTTTTTAATAAGTTTTAATTTTTTTTTTAATACTTTATATGATTTTATATAATTTTATATGAATGTATTAATTTTTGTTCAAGTATTTTCATATTTAAAAAAAAAAAATCATCAATTTGCTCATTAATTCAAACATATTTTCTTTTATAATATTAAAATAATTTTATCAAATTGAACTCGTTGAACAGGTACACGCGCGGGCGCGTAACCTAACTAGTAGCAACAAATATAAAGGGTACGTAGTTGGTGAAAAATGATGACGACGGTTTTTATGCATGCCGATGGAGCTGATATCTCGTTGATGACTCTAGGTTTTATTGGGGCTGTTTTCGACGGTGTTTCCTTTCCGATCAGCGTGATTATCACCGGCAAACTCATGAACATTATTGGTGGTGCAGACGCTTCAGATGACCATAACTTCATGCACAATATCAATGAGGTACGTGGACGATTAGAATTGAACGCACACTTAGGTGGTGCAGATTTTCATTATTCCCTCCATTAATTTTTACTCACCATTATACGAAAATAATTCTCTAATCTTACTTGTCCAGTTTGAAAAATGAAGAGAGAATTTACCATGTTATGTCCATTTTACCTTTTTTTTTTATTACATACAATTTATTTTTCATCATTTATACGACTTATCATTAACAGAGATATATAGTAAAATAACATTAATTTTTTTTTTAATTTATGTTTATTAAGGAGTGTTTCAATAAGCCAAACATGAACAAGTAAAAATGGAGGCAGGAAGTATTAAACACCAATTAATATGGGAGTATAGTAATGTGCTATAGATCAAGCAATATGGATTGATTACTTTAAATTTACGGGCAATTAATTATCAGAGTTTTGTTTACCTGCAGCTTGTTTTGTTATTAGTTTACCATGCTTGTGTAAAATGGATCGCCTCTTTCTTAGGTTTGTCTAATCTCTTCCCATTTTTTCGATGATAACTTCAATTAATTTGTTCTGTTGTAAGGATTGCTTTTTCTTATTCGTTTTATATTATGATTATTATTTTCCAGAGGGTTTTTGTTGGACAAGAACAGAAGAAAGGCAAGCTTCAAGGCTACGAATAAGATACTTGAAAGCAGTTCTAAGACGAGATGTGAGCTACTTTGATCTACATGTTGCAAGCACGTCCAAGGTCATAGACAGCGTTTCTGGTGACAGTCTAATAATCCAAGACTGCATTAGTGAAAAGGTTAGTTTAATTTCTTTTTAATTAGTCTCAAAAAACGAACTAGTTAGGGATTGTTGAATAGTCATATATCAATCCTTCTAGAAATTTTGGCCTCCTCATACATTAGTGGGCAATATTCCGCTTGAGTTAGCTTTTGAGATAAGATTAGGGTCAGAGTTTAGATTTTTGGGGTATGACTAGGCCAAAGTTCATTTCTTAATTCAAATTTGTCTGATTATGGCATGTTAGACTACATGGCATTGTTTAAACCATTTTAATCTATCTCACTCTGCCTAAATAACCTTTAACTAGCTTACTTCCTAATTCAATTCATTTTGATCCGCTTACATTAAATTTTACTACAATATTGAAATCGTTGCTTACGTCACGATGATCTAACAATTTTTATGAATGTAAAAACTGTATTGGGTAAAAAATCCTCAAGTGTTGCGTAATGGAGCAGGGGCTCCTCTGGCGAGTGAGTGATACATGACGAGTCATGAACGCAACAGCAATGATGAAACCTCCGCCTAATGGCATCTCGAGAGACGCACTTTTATGAGGGAAATGCCTCCATTCAAAGGGCGGCGATGACATGGAATAAAAGAACAAGGGACCAAGGCTTCAAAACTGTGAGGTGCGCGGATACACAACATACTTGATTGACCTAGGCAGAATATAATGGCTTGTACCTGCAACAGATAGCACACCTGCCATTATGCTATTGGTTATAGTATTGTGAGGAAACCTTTTCCTGTGAGCGTTACTACTCATTCATTGAACTCTATAAATAGGTATCACTCTTCACTTGTAAAGCATATGAAATTACACCAAAAACAATACCTCGTTTTCACTCTCGTGTAAAGAATCCTTGCTATTAGTGTAAAGGTCCAACCCGCTATTGATATTGTTTGCTTTGTGCCTAGATCCAGACGGCTTTAAAATGCATCACTAGGGAGCAGTATGGTATTGTGGGACTTCTTATCCTAATGTGGGGTGTTACATACACCCTCTCTTATGGTCTCAGCGTCCTCGCTAATGTGGATTGAGGTCCTAATGTGGGGTGTTACATACACCCTCTCTTATGGTCTCAGCGTCCTCGTTAATATTTGCCCCACTAGAACCAGTTTGCTTAGTTTGAACTATGTCCTACTTCAATAAGGCTGGGACAAAGTGGCTCTGATATCATTTGTAATGGACCGGCTGACTAGTAGTAATATCCGCTTTAGACTTACACCTGCATGACTTTAAAATGTGTCACTAGGGAGTAAGCTCTGCTTACTTATATACCTAACATATCTCCTATATTTTGTCAATATGTGACTTCTTATCCTAAATTGGGGTGTCATAATTGGAGGGCATCATCTAGGACCTCATTTTGCTGATTTATTTATCAATATTGCTTTAGATTATTTTTGTTACATTTTTGTATTATCTTTCATGACATCGATAATCAATCAATTGGTAAACAAACATTAATAGAACTAGATTTAGCGTGTGTGCTCTTGACTTCACATAGAAATTCAACTGTACATTTTTAGGGTAAATAATTTGTAACACACCATAGGGCCCAAAGTAGTTGTGCATAGATCTAACACTGTTATGTTAGTAGCTTGTTTGTTATGTATATTTTAAGGGGAAAGAGTAGAAGAGAGCACAACATGGCATGTGATGTGAGGTGTATATTGGTGTTGGTGTGGAGACCCCCTATAGCAAGACTCATGACAGAAATAGGAGGAAAGATCACCAGACTGGAAGCAGAAGTAGCGCTAGATGGAGTTTTGATTGGTAAAAAAATGCGTTTAGCCCATGAAGAGTTTGGATCAGTTGATTGTATGTTTAGAATTTACATAAATGGGTTTGCAAAAGGTTTCCAAAAGGTATGCTCTCGTCTGAGCCCAAGGACTGGGGGTGAGTACAAAATTTGTAGGAAGAAAGTCATAAAGGGCTTTGCATAAATACTTTCTCGATTAAACATAAAATGAAAGGAAAACTCTAGTACCTACATGATAGGACCTCATTGTAGGAGTGCAGTCATGTCATAGTGCTTTAGAAGGGTAGATTTATCCAAAAAAAATTTAAGGTTTCAGGTCACCAACAGTGGTATAGTGACTTTAGGTTTGAGTGTCATCGACATTGAATTAACCATTTTACACTCAGAGTTCTACAATGTGAAAATATTCCTAGGCAAGGGAATTAACCTCATACATAGGGAGAAGATTCTAAAATACATGAGGACTCTCTCAAACTATTTTACCTGGTCCCCTACTGGCCTGATAGGAACCTCTCTAGATGATATTTTACATGAGCAAGGAATAGGCTCGAGCATATTCCAGAGAGCTCACAAATAATGTCTAATATAAGGGGAACAAAGTTAATTATAGTAGAAAAAGATTCAAAAGGCAAAAAGAGTGGGAGACGACAATACATGTATGAGACCTCAAGCTATATTTATTTTTTGTTGCAATAATTTTCATCCACATTGGCTTTTTGTAGCAAGGTTTTTAATGATTTAGCATGGAGTGCCATCGAGAAAGTAACCAAGCTCTTTTATTTTCTTTCTAAAAATTTGTAAAGAGTCGAATATCTCGTGTGCAATCCCAAACTCTTGCTTCTCGAAAGGTGAATAAAATGGTCTTTTAAATAAGGAAATGCGAGTTTGCTGCTTCTTCCCAAATCAAATGGAAAGTCAACTTGACATATTAAGACTAAATAAGGTGTTCGTTATTTATATCCAAAATGATGGTTTCCTCCCAAATTAGGGACTCCAGAGAACCCACAACACTAGCACCTCTAGGCCAGCACATGAGAAAAAAGCCTGCAAATCAATGTCATGCTCTATAGTCCAAAAGAAAACTTAGTGTTCTAAAATCAAGAAAGTGGCAAAGCCCTCACAAAATTGAATAAAAAAAGGTCCTACTCTGAGGCTAGGGACTAAGGATCTAGAAACACCAAGAATGCCCTCTGGTTGAGACCTACCTTTAATTATCTTAAATGCCAAAAGGAAAGACTAATGCTAGGGGCGAAAAATAATCCAAGTAACGTTCTAAAAATATGGACTCGTGATAATATTAGGGAAGTTATAGAAACCGATTGACATAATTATAATGGGATGACCACCTTTAATCATATGTCAAATATATTGTATCCTTGACATAACAAAATCCCTAAAATAAAACTGAAAAAGTCTAAAACTGATAAATGGCTAAGAGATAAGATGCTCACCCCTTGCTATAACTCTAAGTATTCAAGATTCATCAAGATTTGGCAGCACAATGATCTACAAAAATTTTATTAAGAGATCTCCTTGAAAGATGAGGGTAAACAAGGGATTAGATGTCCCAGAATGGATGGGAAACACTCCCCATATTCCTATAAATAAGATATAGTGAGAGACATGATAAAAATGAAAATGTCACTCGAGCAACTGTCTTTTATCATCAACATAAATGAAACCGCATATTTTCAACCTCAATGCAAGCTTCTTTGGGTCCTTAGTAAGAAACGAGTTAAGAATAAACCAGTACAACCCTAGGAGGCTTAGTGAAACTTTGACTTCTTACTACAATGGAATCATGAGAGATAGAGTAGCTACCTAATTTAGGTCCTCTATCAAAAATCACTTTGAGGGTTTAAAGGATTGTAAATAGAGGTGAGAAGTAAAATGGCAACTGCATAAATAAGTAGACAAGAAAAGTGTGATAGCACAAAAGGTATTCTTTATTCAAAGCACTCAAAGAGATTTTTATAGTTGATGCTACCAAAAATATATCAAACTACAAAAATTTCCAAAAAAGGGTCTATATTTAGTATTTCTATAAAAGAGAGTCAAATATTGGCGAACTATTGAAGAAGGAACTACATTCAGTAAATATGGTTGCTTGGTAATCTTACGGCTCCATCATATGTCAATGGTATGTTGCAGAGGATATGATAAGTTAATAGAATGGTATTGCCATTAGTCACCTAGGGTTAATCTCTAATTATTTGTAGCTTGGTTACTCATTGTCAAACGTCTCTACCTTAATGTTGCAAAGAAGGAAGAAAGAAGTCGCACATAAAGATAGAGAGGTATTCGGGGGGTAAACTCTAAAAGACTCTCCCCATATTTCTCCGTGCCTTATCACCCACCTTCTCTTTAAAGGATGATGAATTCTTTGCCTAAAGAAAGAGCTTCACTACTCTAGGTCTCCTCTTTAAAAGTGTGATGGATAAGGCATAGTAACGACATTATATGAGTAAAAAAAGTACTTACTCAGGGAATCACTGAGGCAAGAAATGCATCCTCCAGCAATACAAGTTTATAGTGGACCATCACCAACCATCTTCACGGTCTTTGCCACATGGCTTATCCCTAGCTACTACCTTAATTTTGCCAATGCCCCGAGTAGTTGAAAAACATGTTCAGGGCCCAGATCAAAAGCATGAAAGAAAATATGGCTAAAAAGAAAGATAAATTTAGAAAGTGATACCATTCTGAAGGAAAAAGTCTTTCCTATTTTTCTAAAACGAACAGTGGTAAAAAAAAATGCAGAGAGTAATGGGGTGGAGACTGTTTTTATTGATTAAAACTCATTAAATGATCTCACCGAATCATATTAA
This sequence comes from Capsicum annuum, assembly GCF_002878395.1. Classification (NCBI taxonomy): domain Eukaryota; kingdom Viridiplantae; phylum Streptophyta; class Magnoliopsida; order Solanales; family Solanaceae; genus Capsicum; species Capsicum annuum. The sequence continues at coordinate 22,242,611 of NC_061117.1, read as the reverse complement.
CTACCACCAATGGTTGAAATCCATGAGGCTTCTGTAGTTAAGGATGAAAAAACATGACCTGAAGATTCACAGAAAGTAAAGTGTTCAGGAGTTACTTTTCATATCCCTATAAAGATTGTTGTATTGAAAAAGATTATTTTTTGTCTTCCTGCGCTTTAAGACAAACTCAAAAAGTGATAAGGGAAACTTTCAAAATTTATCACGTATGAGGGTTATATATAGAAAAATCAAAACATAAATATGCCTTCTCTAAGAACTAGTACATGAGAAAGCTTTGGGAAATTTCTACTCATGGTTGCCACTGTCGTGAAGGTCGGTTGGTACATTTGAGTATAAAAGATCCTCAATGGATGTAGATACAAGGTATTCAAGATATAAATACCCTCAGGCTTTATCGAACAAGCATTGGGATTCAAATACTTTCTCATCAATATCAAAACAACCCTCTTATGTTTGCTTGGGGGTTTGGGATTGGGACTACTATGTCAAGAACCTTGTCAAGATTGTTCTTGTACCTCTGGAGAAAAAACTTTTGGATCTCAAAATAAACTTTCTTTTAAGGAAATATACTTCTTATTTAAGAGGAAGGAGAGCCATGAAGTAACTGGTAAAGTTATTGTCATGTGATTGAGAGGTCACGGGTTCAAGCCTTGAAAATATCCTCTGACATAAATACAAGGTAAGGCAATGAACAATAGATCCTTGTTGTAGGGACTTTCCCCGTACCTTGCACATGAGGGAGCTATAATGCACTAGGTTGTCCTTTTTTTTACTTCTTATTTAAGAGAGTCCCTTGACTTCATTGGTGGACTCACATCCGCATTACCCACCACCCTAGAATTTAGAAGACGTACCCTCTTGTCAAGAATGAACTGTCCCTGAACAATGGTTTTAATTTGGTCAACCTAAGAAGCTCTCAACTTTCATAAGACTGATTCCATTTTATTTAATTTTTTGTCATCTTAGACGTATCTATCCCCCTTGATCTTAACAACAAATAGATCAGTTTCAAAATTTTTAATTTAAAAAATCACAGGTAGCCAACAAGTTCTCAGTATTTGATATATGGCAAAACAAAGAGATCTTTTTCTGAAGAGCATCAATCTCTAAGGAAAGCTCATTCTTCTCTATAAAGAAGCATTAAAGGCTCTCAGCAATTTGTACATGGTCTTGTGGAAGGAAAGTATTAAGGGGAGAAACCCTAGAGAGGAAAAAGTATAAGTAGAAGCAGGAATTCAGGGAACTTGAAGTCCCATACCTCTCAATAACATGGGACATCTATTCGACATGAGCTCCTAATCGCTCTACGACAATAGAGGAGACAAATATATAGCTACCTAAGTTGGCCTCTATATAAAATCAATGTTCGAACGTATCTTAGAAACCTCTTATAATCAAAAAGGATCAAAAACTTGAGCTGCAAAGACACCTGATAAAGAAAAAGAGTAGTCACTCATTCTAAATCCATCAAGGCTAGGGCTACTGATAAAAGGTGAATTGCGAGTTGGAGTAAGTAAGGGACTGTCTTGTAAATCATGTGCACAGGATGATAGTACCTTAGATCTTGCACCAGCTCAGTCCCATCGAGGGAAACCAATATCCAAGTCTAGTGAAGGGTATCTTATATGACGACAACTGGGTAAGAGGAAAGAGGGGTAGAAAAGGTGAGGATTGACACAGTAACTAGATCCATCTCTTGAAATAATTTTCTATCATGGACACACCACGTGTGCTAGATCCTGAGGTCCAATCTTTTGCCACAAGAATGTCATTAGAAAAACTATCTATATCCCAGTCACCTTCAATGGAGCTAGTTACCTCTAAAAACTTCTGTTTTTTCAAAAAACCACTATTAGAATATTTCTACACTAATTGCAAAATAATAATAGTGGAAGAATTAATTTCCAGGGATGAAAGGATGATTCACATGCTTAATAGACCTAAACAAGAGATGAAAGTTTGAATAAAACTAGGTCAAACCCATCGGTAGCTTCCTAAACTTGGCACGATCTTTCACTTTAGCACTTCAACTGGACGTTGTTCACTTTTGATATCTTAAGTAGTCATAAACTGTGTCACTTTGACACCTTTTACTGATTCAAAGAGAGTATATTACACTCACTTTTGGGCGCGTTTCAGGGGTATTTTTGTAATTTTTGAGGGGCATTTTTATAATTTTTTCATCTTTAATTTTTTTTTTTAAATTATACGTAAAGATTTTTAAAATTTCATCTTCTCCACACAAATTTTCTTTGAATTTTTCAAGAATTAATGGAACACACTACCACACTAACAACAACCACATTACACCTAAAACAGCAACTCAAATTCTCCTCTTCCACCCACGACATCATTAATACCCAAAAGAAAAAACAATGTTCATTCCATCAACCCACACAAAGAACACACCAAAATAATCCTTTCTTTTCCATTTTGTTGTACCTATTGAAAAGACACATACGACTTCAATAAGAAATACCCAAATTAATATTTCTCCAAAACTCCTCAAAAATGCAAAGAATCACTAAAAATTCAATGATTTACTTTTTCGGAGAATTTTATCAAACACAAAGTGTGCAAAGAAAAATGAAATTATTTAGGAGGGGAAATGCAATTTATTTTTTATTTTCCACAAGGATAGTGGATTCTTTACTAGTAGGAAAGAATCAATGTAGATCTGAAATTCATCCTTCCCCGTATTTTTCATCATATATCTAGAATTTGTGAAGCTATTAATGTAGATCTATTATTGTTAGAAAATGAGGAGGTATGTTTATCATTATTGAAAAGTTCAATCTCCATTAATGAAGGTTTAAGCTAAAAGAAAGTTGGGTGGAGAAGACAATGTGGTGGGTGGGGGGCTTTTTTGTAATTATTTAGGGAATAAAACATGTGTCATTAATTTATTGGATATAATTGCCATGTATTTTGACCTTTTTTTAAAAAAAACTAATTATATGTATATATAATGATGTGGCAATATAAAATTAGATGACACAAATTAATTGGTCGGGTAATCCACGTTGGCAGCGAGTGAGACCCACGCACCAAAGCTGATGTCGGAAGATGCCAAAAGGACATGTTTTATAACTACTTGAGGTGCCAAAAGTGAACAACGTCCACTTAAGGTGTCAAAGTAAAAGATGGTGTCAAGTTTAGAGGGGCCGTCGATGGATTTGGCCATAAAACTATGAGGCCAGGTGGAATGACAGTGAGGTACACGAAAGACGAATGAGCTACCAAATTGTGGTATTTTGTTTCCCATCCTTGTTAGCAGCTAATTTACCAATGATCGAGCCACTACGGTGGAAATTTTCAAAAATTTTGTGACCAACGCTCGGGCCCTATCTATTAGTGTCTCTAGGCCTTCGATTTCAATTGCCATCCTAAGTCTAGAATAAAGATAAAAAGGGAAAGCAATCTGAGTTACAAATCACACATAGAGAACCAAGAGCGAGGAGGAATAATACTTTCCGTGGATAATCCAAAAAACATGAAAAAATATCTGATAAATATGGGATGTTGCATCGATGAATCTGTAGGTCCAACCCTGCTATTGGGCATCATCCAAGCTATGGAAAAAGGGATATTTTACTTTGATGAGCCAATAAGACCACAATGCCGCAATACAACCTACAGAATACAGGTGGATGAGATCCACTTAGAAGTTGGATACTAAGGCTAATTTGGCAAAGATCAAATCAAAATTCACAAAAAAAAAAATGATCAAATTCATGATTGCCTCCCCAAAACTCAAGGAAAAAGGGATAGATATCGACGACAAAGTAATACGTCTTTGCCAAAATAATATTTTCAAACTGGTCGAGTGCCTTCATATGATAGGTTAATTTTAAGGGGTTCATAGTCGCAATAAATGGTTGAGGTATTTGCTCCCTTTACCAAGGATCCTAGGTCATCGACTGGATGGTGTTTAGGCTCTTTAAGATTAACTTTGAAATAATCAATAAAGCAAAATGAGTCATGAAAGATCATGTCGAAAGAAGGTTTCGAGTCTGAGGAGGCATGTTGAAAAGCTTATAGAAGTTTATGGTGGCAAGGGGAAACTAGGAGAATGAAGCCCAAAATAAGGATAAGGATCTTGGAGAAAATATAAAGAATAAGTAGTGATGAAGATTTATTAATATAAAGGTTTTATTAGGTAAAGCGATGTTCGAGATCTCACACGTAAGGAATCATATCTAACAAGGAAATGCTTCGAAACCTCAGAAATGCTTCTGACATGAAGGAAAGGAAATTTTTTCGTTCCTCATTTTCCACTGACATTGCAATCAAGGAATGGACGGACTATCTATATTGGATAAAGATTCTCGAGGGTTGTAGAATGGAGTGGGCGCCCTCTCGTGAGTAAGTGCTACAAGATGAGCCATGGATACGACACCATCGGCGGAACCTACACCTAATGTCATCTCAAGGGAGGCACTTTATGAGGGAAATGCCTTCTTTCAAAAGATGAGGACGATGTGGAAGAAAATGACAGGGGTCAAAGGCGTTGTAACTGTTAGGTCTGGCCTAGGCAGAGGATAATGGATGGTCCCTGCAACATATATTACACTTGTCATTATGCTATTGACTATAGTAGTGTGACGAAATCCTTTATAGAGGGTTACTACTCATCTGTTGTACGCTGTAAAGAGGGATTACTCTTCACCTGTAAAGCATCTAGAATTAGATCAAGAAGCAATACTACACTCTCTTAGCTTATTCCCTAAGCATTACTTCCTCATTTCACTTTCCTGCTCATTTTAACTCTCGTGGAAGGAATCCTTATTATCGAAGGATATAGTCAAGAACCTCATTTTGCTGGTTTGTTTATCTCTGTTGTTTTACTTTATTTTCCTATGTTTGTATACTGTCTTCCGTTACATAAAGAATCAATCCACTAGCAAACAAATATAAAAAGAGTTAGATTTAACATGCAGGTTCTTAACCTCATCTATCAGTGGCGGACACAGGATTTAAGGAATGTGAATGCTTAATACAGAAAAAAAATAAAAAATTACTTCAACCAGGTTTGAACCCGAGCACACTTACCGGTGGAGAGCCTTAAAGATCAACCTAAATATCAGTGCACCTAGCCAACTTCTTGTTTAATGGGTGCTTTTATATAATTTATACCTATTTTCATATATCTTTATGTAATTATACCTATTCCGCATCGAGTTTAGTGGGTGCCAGAGCACTCAAAAATTATGTGTAAGTCCGCCCCTGTAATCTACAAATTAAACTATACTGTTTTCACGGTAAACAGAAGTACATGTTGGTAAATAACATATACTGATTCAACTGAACCCCTTCGCACCTAACTTCCGCCTCCGAATTATTTATGAACGTCATTAATATGAGATAATTAATGCTTATAATTTGGAAAATAGGTTCCATGTTTCCTGACGAACGTATCACATTTTATTGGTGCATACGTGGTAGCATTATTGATGATTTGGAGGCTTGCGATAGTGGGATTTCCCATGGTATTTTTGTTGGTGATACCAGGTGTCATATATGGGAGGGCTGTTATGGGAATATCCAGGAAAATCAGGGACGGAGATAGTAAAGCTGGAACTATTGTGGAACAAGCAATTTCTTCTGTTAGGTGTGTGGAATTGGGAGTAAGGCAAGGTTTAGCTAAAGGATTGTTCGTTGGAAGTACTGCCATTGGCTTTGTAATTAGAGCTCTCATGTCTTATTATGGTAGCAGATTGGTCATGTACAATTGAGCTCATGGTGGCGACGTCTTTATTGTCACTGTTGCAATTTCTGTCGGTGGATTGTAATTATCTCTACCTTTTCTTTTATATTATCTGTGTTGTTTAACCTGTTGATGCATAAGTTACTTTTTCCATTAAAATTCTAATTACTAGTAGCCATCATAAAAGAGTCTAAATTACATGCATCAACCTTGTGAATGAAAATTATATATTTGTAACACTTAAAAAACATTAATTGCTCGTAGATATATCAAATAAGGATTGAGCGGTAATCTAGAATAACTAGGATAAATACGTAGATAACCGAGTGTTCACCCCAAATTATGTAAATTTAATTGATTGGTGAGAATGCCTGCATGCCATAAATTTACCATTGTTAAATGTTAAAAATTTATGTACAGATACATGTCAAATATTTATTGACTTCGGATCAACATTAATGGTTGTCGAGTAAGATTTTACTTAGTAATAGTGTACCTCTATCCCAATTCCCAATTACGACTATTGAAATACTTATCACTTGCTTCCTTTGTTTCTACTCCCTCCGTCCAAAATTATTCGTTTCAAATTTCTTAATTTAATTTTCTATTTTACTTATTTTTTTTCATTAATCAAGAAGAGACAATTTCTTTTTTCATGTTTTATCTTTTGTATTAATTACTTTTTCTTCAAATTAAAATATAAACATCATTTAATAGACATATTATTAATTATTTTTCTTAATTAATGTGTCATCTCAATTTGGGACGGAATAGTTTTTCCGTTCCTAAATATTTATTGTCCTTATTAAAAGTAGATATTTCATATTTCCTCTGTTCCATTTTACTTGTCCCATTTTGACTTGACACACACACATTAAAGAATAATTAATAACATGACTATTTTATCATAGTAGTCCTATTAAATAATGTTTACATTATATCTTAAAATTAATTTGGAGAAAAAACAATTAATGCTAAGGATAAAATACAAAAAAAGAAGTTGTACTATCTTGATATGTCAAAAGTGACAAGTAAAAGTAGATATCTAATTAGGAGATTAGTGACAAGTAAAAGTGAACATAGGAAGCAATAGTTGTCATTTTACAAAATTAATTGTTTGTTTCCATTTTATCCTTGACATAAATATCGAGAGATATTAATATGGTGCAAAAAATAAAAAGGTATTAAATTGAATGGAGTAATAAATATGATAATTTAGTCAAATTATCCTCTAATTAATTTCTTTTCTAAAGTGTGCGTGACTTAAAAATGTTACAAGTAAATAGGAATGGAAGGAGGCACTTGTCATGTTTTGATTTAATAAAGGTAGACCCTCCCTTCGCTTTTATCTGTCACTTTTCTCTTATTGAATTGTCATTTTTATTTGTCACTTTTAACATGTCAAGAAAAGATAAAAGATTTTTTTTAATTTTACCCTATTAATTATTTTTTCTTCCAAACCATTGTCAAAACATATTACTCTAAAAATCGATTATTATGAGTAGTATGGTAAAATAATCATATCAATAATTATTTTCTTAATGGGTGTATCAATATGTCAAAAAGTGACGAGTAAAGCGAACAGAGGAAATAATTTAACTAAATTACACTTATTTATTACTAATCTTTAGTTATTTAGTACTTCTCTTCTTTACATTATCTCTCTCTCTCTCTCTCTCTATATATATATATATATTTGGTTTAAACCACCCGGTGTTCAGTACCCGCTTTTTAGGAGTCCGACTATATTCGGATTCGCCCCGCGTTGGGCTCCATTTGGGGAGAAGAGCTCCCAATAGAGTGTTTGTCCATACCCAGGGTCGAACCCTCGACCTCTGGGTAGGTTGGGGCAACCCCTTTCCGCTGCACCACCACTGCTGTTGGTCTCTTCTTTACATTATATTAATATCTCTCTACGACTAAGGGTAAAGGTAAAACTAAACAATTAATTACATCTTGATTTTCTAATATGACAAATATTGTGGATCATCAATTTTTAATATAAGTGACAAATATTTAAAAATAAAAAGAATATTTTATAACACAAGTTTCAAAAGTTTTTCCTATGAAACAGTTGCAAATCATAAATTGTCAAATAAGTACTTCTATGACGCATACAGAAAAAATAAGTTGTTTTGTACTCCCTCTGTTTCATTTTACTAGATCATTTTACTTTTTGTTATAAATGTATTTACATTATAGTGAATGTCTATCAAAATCTATCAAGATCTACTTTGATATCTATTAGGATTTGAAGCATCCGTCTTTTACTTAGACTAGGAGTAAATTTTCCCTATAAATAGAGGGGTTTTGTTCATTGTATTTACAATCTTATGATCTCTCATCCCTCAAGAGAAGAAATAAGAACCACCCTCTCTATTCTCTCTACTCTTCTTCTTTATTCTTTCTTGTTTTATAATACGTTATCAGCACGAGACTCTATCATGAGCACTTATTCTACGATAAAAGCAAGAGATGTCAGGTAAAGTTTTGATTGAAAGAAAAAAAGGAAAAAGGTTATCGTTCTGTCTTCATAATCCATTTATGACCTTTAAAAGGTAAGTCTTTATTTACTAGGTATTATTTTATTTTATTTCTTTTCATATGACTAATAATTTTACAAAACTTGAGTTCGTTGCCTCGAGCAAGAACTACCTCTCACGGGTGTTGGATGTTGAAATCCACTTAGATATTATGGGTCTTGGAGACGCCATAAAGAAACAAAATACAACATCTAATCAAAATCGTGCTAAGGTTATGATTTTCTTGCGTCATCATCTTGACGAAATTCTGAAAATTGAATATCTTACTACTAAGGATCCACTTGTTTTGTGGAATAGCCTAAAAGAAAGACATCATCCTAAAAGGACGATATGAATGCATACACTATGAAAATAAGATGTTGGGTTCAAGTCCCATTGATTTATGCCTAAGACGCCTTTATATGGATAAGACGTTGAGTTTGAAACTCAATGCACCATACTGATGATATTATGATGGTTAAGGCAAATAATGGGTATTTGGTGAAAAGTCATGAAATCCGATCCATTGAATATTCTCTATTCCATGAAGTGAATGTGGTAGCAATATATGATAAGTCTATAATATGACAACTTACTTCATTCTTGAGGTGTATGTGGCAGCAGTGCATAATATGTCTGAAAGGAGACTAGTGATTGAATACACGAATATAAGCATAAAGGGACAATATGATTATGATCATCAAGAGTGATGATATTTTCATACGCATATTATGATCATAAGATATGATAGAGAAAAATTCTCTACATCATATGTATACCTCAATTTGCTTCTGAAGTAGCGAAATCTTGAAAGGGGTTATAAGATATCATAATTTGATAGGCTTAAGATACGATTATATTCCATTCCTAGGGAATGAGAAGCTTATTAATGCAAATGTGTACTTGATTGTGATGGTATCACAACTTACCTCCGAATGAGGCAGAATAACTGAGAAGAGTTATTTTGAAATCTACTTCTAAAGTAGTAAATTTGAAATTTATTCATGTAATAGTAAATATGAAATTTACTAAAGAAAAAAGTACATGTCATGGTAAACTTAAAGTTTACTATAATAAAAGTTCATAAATCGATATGAACGATTGTGACATCTCGAAGATGTGCATATTGAATATTAGACATTTATTGAAGAACTAGAAGATTCTTCTAGAATTGTTTATGTCGTGTGTTCTCATGATAAGTTGGTTGGACCAACTAATGTTGGGATTGAATTCCTTAAATCTGAAAAAGAATAAAAGGCGAATAAGGGCCCGTTCACCTATCATGTGATATGTTGAAAAGATGCATTAATAAGATGATCACATGTACATTCATGGTCAACCTATGTTTGACTTTCATAAAGTTACTTGTTCAATATAAATTGAGCATAATTTTCAGATTGTGTAATCAAGATAATTTATCTTGATGATGATGGTTTAGCATTGAATGTCTTCGATAAATATCTAAACCATTGTTAATGAGAACAAAACTTAATGCATTGATCTGAAATATGATATATTGCAATAGGATTTGTATGCATTAGACCAAAAAATTATGATTATTTCTTCTCTCTCAATTGGTTCAAGGTCGGGAACCAATTATTCCATCTAATAATTTTGATGTACGGTATACGATTAATGAATATACCATAATACACAACGATGGATTTCTCAAAGAAGTAGAAGATGTATGTTAGTTTTCCTAACATAAGAGGGAGATTATAAGCGCTATAAAATATGTTAGAAATTATCACCATATCCTCATTCAAAAGATAATTCAAGTCAAATGCTGAAAGCATCTCATATTAAGCGCAAGTGCTCTTATTTTGTGTTCTTGAAGGACAAAGTCTATGCATGCGTGAAACGTGGTAGACTGATTGGTTCCAAATGAAATAGTCCTTGAAAAATAAGGAGTAAATAATCATAATAATAAGGCAATGAGCTCTTGAAGATCCTACGATATACCACTTCATGAAACCTTATGAGAGATTCATGTACCTGAAAATAATAAAGTGATGAGATCTCAAAATATTATGTCCATTGTGAACCGATACAAAATGATATATCATCAGTATCTTTGACACAATATTGGCGCAATATTGTGAAAGATTACGAGGATCTGAATTCTACGTTTATTTAAGCATGCTGACGTAGAAACATTTATCAAGTGACATGAAAGGATGCACCTTGGTAAGTATTAAACTTATTTGATTTGTAGTCCAGATATTTGAAGGTGTCACTTATGAAATATTGAATATTGTCACTTGACAAAACTTATGTGAAAAACTTTTAAGGATTCAAAATGCTTGAAGCATATAAAAGTTGAGGGGAAACTTATTTATAATCCTTATATTGCATAAGCTTATTGCTTGAACATCATTGAAACTCTTGGAGAGTTTTCAAAGAAATAGATTATTTGCTGAAATTCAAAATATACCGAATTAGATTGGTTATGAAGTACCACATCTTAGTGCAATTGATGCACTCATGTACCTTGCAAATACTACAATTTCTGCTCCTACTATGAGACATCAAAATTGGATAAAACACATGAGCTTGTTTTATTCAAAAGATTGCAGTCCCGATCTTATTGGTCATGCTGATGTTGGGTACTTATCTGACCCGCATAAAACTCGGTCTCAAATAGGCTATGTGTTTATATGTGGTGGTACTGCCATACCTTGAAGATATACAAAGCAGTCTATCGTAACCACTTCATCGAATTATGCTAAGATAATAGCTATTCATGAAGCAAGCCAAGAATGTGTATGGTTGAGGTCCATGATACATCTCATTCGAGAAAAATATGGTGTGAAATATGACAATCTACCCATAATTTTATACAAAGATAATTCAGCATACATATCACATCTTACGGGAGGATTCATAAATGGAGATAGAACGAAATACATTTTGCCAAAGCTTTTCTACATACATGAGCTACAAAAGAATGATGATATTAATGTGCAACAGATTTATTGAACTGGCAATGTGACTGATTTATTCACCAAATCTTCTCCAATTGCAACTTTCAAAAAGATACTGCATAAGATCGAGATGCAAAGGTCAAGGATGTTCTCATTAGGGGGAGTTAACACGCGCTGTACTCTTTTTTCCTTATGAGGTTTTATCCCACTAGGTTTCCCTTGTAAGGTTTTTAATGAGGCAACCAAAATGCGTATTATTAGAGATGTGTACTCTTTTTCCTTCACTAGATTCTTGTTTTTTCTAGTAAGGTTTTAACAAGGCACATTATCTACCAATTAGACATTCAAGGGGGAGTGTTATAAATGTGTTTACATTATAGTGAATGTCTATCAAGATCTATCAAGATCTACTTTGATATCTATTAGGATTTGACGCATCCGTCTTTTACTCAGACTAGGAGTAAATTTCCCCTATAAATAGAGGGGTTTTGTTCATTGTATTTACAATCTTATGATCTCTCATCCCTCAAGAGAAGAAATAAGAACCACTCTCTCTATTCTCTCTACTCTTCTTCTTTATTCTTTCTTGTTTTATAACACTTTTTGATTTATTTGTTTATTTTTGAGAAGTAATAGAGTTTTTTTTTAAATTTCTTTTGGAATTATTCTTAATATTAAATAATTGTAGTAATCGTCAAACTAGAGTTCCAAAGAATCATTACTAAGCTTAGGTAAAATATTATCTCTCTAATTAAAATTTTCTTAAGAAGTGTGTCGGGACAATGAGAGCTAAGTAAAATAAAATGGAGGTAATATGACATGTACACAAAAAGAATAACTTACTTCCATAACATATACTGTATTAAAAAACAGAATAATAGCTTATGCAATCTATGCATATAACTTGCATCCACCATAAAATCTTATTTTTGGTTGAATATTTTGGATTGTTGATCATTTATTCCCAGATAAAACAAGCTTAAACGCCTGTGTTGTCTACGAATTCGGCCAAGTATTTATGTGCTGCAGAGTTTTTACTTATGTTTCATATTCTTCAGTATAATTTATTAATTTATGAAACATGGTTTTCTTATCCTCGAAACAGATCTTTGGGTTCTGGTTTGTCCAATATAAAGTATTTTGCAGAAGCAATAAGAGCTAGTGAACGTGTGATGGAAGTGATATAAAAGGTACCCAAGATAGACTCAGAAAATATGGAAGGCCAAATACTGGATAAAATGACAGGGGAAATAGAATTCAAACGTGTTGAATTCGCGTATCCATCAAGGCCCGAATGTATAATTTTGAAAGATTTTAGCCTAACAATTCCAAGATGGAAAACAGTGGCGCTAATGGGAGGAAGCGGATCAGGAAAATCAACAGTAATAGCATTGTTGCAGAGATTTTATGATCCACTGGCAGGAAAGATTCTTCTCGATGGAGTCCCCATTAATAAGTTGCAGCTCAAGTGGTTGCGGTCTCAGATGAGTCTTGTGAATCAAGAGCCTGCATTTTTTGCAACCACAATTGAAGAAAATATAATGTTTGGCAAGGAAGATGCAACTATGGAACAAGTTATTGAGGCTGCAAAAGCTTCTAATGCACACAACTTCATCTGTCTACTACCTCAGGGTTATTACACGAAGGTATGTTAGGACAAAATCTCATTTTGTTCTCAAAGTAACTAGACACATGGAGTCCATCTATTGTCACGGTAGAGCTCTGTCAAAAACAAAGGGAACGGGGAGAGTAAAGCTACAAGAAGAAAAATATAAGGAAATAAAGCTACAAGAAGAAAAATATAAGGAAATTGCACCTGTAAATTGCTACAAAAGAAACTGTAGGGAAGGAAAAAGCTAAAACTTTTTTGCTTTGTTTTCTATTTTTCAGGATGGATACAAATGCACAATGTGCCTCCTATTTATACTTGTCTATGGCTGATTCTAGATATTCTTCTAGACACATCTACAAGAAAAATCTAGTGATCCTTATCTTCTACTGCTCTAGAATATCTAGATAATTCTACAAGATATTTATCAAAATACTACACTAGGATATTCTAGAAGAATCTATTCCAAAAAATTCTAATATCTAGGAGTTTCTAGAGAAATCTTATTTCCTAACACTCGTCTTTAAGATTTTTTATTGAAACTCCCTGCAACAACTCAAACTTGTTAGTGGGAAGAGTCTTGGTTAGAATATCGGCTTGGTTTTCTTCACTTCTGCAATGCACCAACTTAACTTTACCATTCTTCTCTGTATCTCGTAAAGCATGAAATCTGATGTCAATATGATTTGTCCTTTCGTTTTGTGCTGGATTTTCAGCCATAGCAGTGGCTGATTTATTATCCACATAGATCACTATTGGTTATTTTGGCAAAAGATCCAAATCAAACAAGATTTTTCTCAACCAAATTCCTTGATTCGTAGCAGATGCAGTAGCCACATACTCGGCTTCTGCTGAAGATTGAGCTACGATATCCCGCTTCTTTGTGCTCCAAAAAAATGCTAGAACCAAATGAAAAAAATTAACCAGATGTGCTTTTGTAATTGTCGAAACATCCATCCCTATTACTATCTGAATAGCCAATAAGGATTCCACTCTCCACACTTTTGTACCAAATGCCATAATCAGTTGTCCCTCTAATATACCTAACACCCTTTTAGCAGCTCCAAGATGCTTGGTGCTAGGACTTGCATATATCGGGATAGTAGACTAGCTGAAAACATTACATCTGGCCTAGTAGCAGTCAGATACAACAAACTTCCAAGGCTCCTATAAAGTTTTGAATCTGCTCGCTCTTCTCCATCATCCTTCATTAACTTTTCATTCACAATAAGTGGAGTTGAAACAGGTTTGCACTTATCAAGCTTGAACCTTTTTAAGAGATTCAAGGCATATCTCTTTTGGGAAAATAAAATTCCTTCAGAAGATTGAGAATTTTTCATTCCCAGGAAGAACATCTCTCTTAGATCAGACATTTCAAAAACTTTTAGCATCGCATTTTAACTTCTTGAACCGCAAGAGAATCTTCACCTTTGATCATCAAATCATCAACATAAACGGATATCACAATTAACTTCCCATCAGCTTGATTTTTGAAGTATAAAGTAGGCTTATTTAGGCTTCTATTGAAGCCTTGAGACAACAAATGAGTATCTAGCCTATTGTACCAAGCACTCGGAGCTTGTTTAAGGCCGTAGAAAGCCTTTTTAGGATTATACACCTTGTCTTCATCACCTGCAACTATAAAACCCTCAGGTTGTTCAACAAAAATATCTTCTTTAAGAAAGCTATTTAAAAATGCAGATTTGACGTCTCAATGGTAGATTTTCCATTTGTATTGTACTGCCAGAGCAATTAGAAATCTTACTGTCTTATTCCTCACAACAGGAGCAAATGTATCTCCAAAGTCTACTCCAGGCTGTTGGGAATAGACTTTAACTATGAGCCTAGCTTTATGTTTGAAGATGGAGCCATCTGGATTGAACTTCGTTTTATAGACCCATTTGATATCGATGATGTTCTTTTGTTTGGGCCTATCAACCAGCTCCCAAGTATCATTTTTATTAATCATGAAAAGCTCCCCCTCTATTGCAGAAATCCAAGCTTTATGACCTGCTGCTTTTTTAAAGAAAGACAGTTCCATAAGAGCAAACTTGTATTGCTCATAAACTTCAACTAGTGACCTGGTCTTCAACACAGGAGAATCTGAAGTTAATTTAACATCTTAATTGTGCTCTTTTCCAATAATAGGATTGGAAGAAATATTACTCGTCTGTGGATTTTGAGCTGCAACTGAAGTACTCCCATCTTGGTTCTTTACAATAATATCTCGATCCCGATCATAGTAGCTATACTTATCCACCGCAAGATCTGTACTGATAAGCACCTTTTCCGTACAAACATTATACATTTTGTACCATTTTGCAGCTATGCTATAGCCTGATAAAATACAGAGTTCTGCATTGTTATCTAATATGCCTCTTTTAGCATCAGGAACATATGTGTAACAGACTGAACCAAAGACTTTTAAGTGTCTTCCAGACAGCTTTATACCTTTCCATGCTTCAAATGGAGTCATGTCTTGGAGTGCTCTAGTTGGTAAACTGTTTAGAAAATATACTACGGTATTGACTGCCTCAGCCCAAAAACATTTGGGTATCTTCTTTTCTGCTAGCATACATTTCCCCATCTCCATCACGGTTCTATTTTTTCTCTCAGAAATGCCATTTTGTTCTGTAGTCTAGCTCATAATAAATTGTTGTTGAATGCCCACATCTTTACAAATCTTGCTGAACTGATGCGAAGTATATTTAGTTCCATTATCTGACCTGATATACTTCAACCAACATCTACTCCCCCTTTCTACCATAACCTTGAATTCTTTGAAAACAGAAAACACCTAAACTTTGCTACTTAAAAAATAAACCTATGTCATTCGAGTTAGATCATCTATAAAGAGAATAAAATATTTATTCCCACTCAAAGAAGCGGTCCTCATTGGTCTACATATATCTGTATGAACCAACTCTAGCTTTTTCTTTTCCCTCCAAAGACTTCCTTTAGAAAAGGATCGTCTATGCAATTTACCAAATTGACATGACTCACAAATATCTCGGCACATGTCAATTTTAGGTACATCAAGCACCATACCTTTGGATTGCATATTCACCAATGAACCAAGGTTGTAATGACCGAATCTTTTGTGCCAAAGCCAAGTATCACTCATTTCAACATTGAAAGAGCAACTTTAAGCAGAATAGCATAAAATTGGAAATGAATTACCAATTATGCTAATTTTAGCTACTTCACAACCTTTAGGATCATAAATGTCATATTTTTTATCCTTAAAAGTAAGTGAATAATTATTGTGAAGCAACTGAGCAACACTCAACAAGTTTTGAGTCAGGCTTGACACATAAAAAACATCGTTTAGAATTTTCATACCTTCGTCCGTAGGGAATTTCACTGATCCTCTTCCTTGAGCCTACACTAGTACACCATCTCCAAACTTCACTTTGGTTCTATTAGGCCTGTCCAGGCTAACAAATAGATTTTCATCAATCGCCATGTGCCTTGTGCACGCACTATCGATATACCAATTTTATCGATCAACATGTGATCTTCTCTACAACCTTCTAGAAAGTTTTCACCAAGTATCCTTATTTGGTTCACAATATCCATCAGTTTAGAAGAGTATTCTTTCACACCATCCGAATCCTTCATCTTCAAGGGCTCAAACTCCCTCTTCAAAGCTAATACCTTAATAGACTTAACTCTACTGCTGCCTTCAAACTCCTTCTTTAGCTTATCACAGGCTTCTTTGGCGGTCTCATAAGCCATAATCCTTGTAAACATCACTTCCATAAGGCTTGAATGTATGGAAGTAAGAGCTCTTGGAGATCTAGTCACCAACTCATCATACTTTTTGATATCATTGAGAGTTGGGTTGTCTCTCAATGGCTAGACAGCAGGTTCTCCTTGGGTTGTCTCTCAATGGCTAGACAGCAGGTTCTCCTCTCTCAATAATATCCCACAAGTTGAGAGCCTTCAAATAAGCCTTTATTTTAATGGCCCAAATATGGTAATTCTCCCTGACAAAATCGAAGGACCTATTGTTGGTTGATTTTTTGGTGCGATGTTTTTTCAGCAAATAGATCCAAGAAAAAGAACTAAAAATAAGATAAACCAATCAACAAAAAATAGATTTAGATCCCGTAAGAAATGGACTCTGATACCATATCAAAAAACAAAAGGAACGGGGAGAGTAAAGCTACAAGGAGAAAAATATAAAGAAATTGCAGATGTAAATTGCTACAAAAGAAACTGCAGGGAAGGAAAAAACTGAAACTTTTTTTCTTTGTTTTCTATTTTTCTGGATAGATACAAATACACAATGTGCCTCCTATTTATACTTGTTTTCTAGATATCCTTCTAGATACATCTACAAGAAAAATATAGTATTAGAAAAATTTAGAGCAAAATCAGTGTTTACCTTTTTCTGTTGCAGCGAAAGAAGATGATTTTGCCACCGAAAGAATTGCTCTAAGTTAATTTTGTTTCTCTTGGAAACAGAATGCAAATCCACAAACTAAATGGTTACAATTTAGTGTTTTTGTTGATGCAGTCTTTTTCTGTGTGTTTCTATTTTTGTCACACACTTTGCCTTGGAGTAACTAGTAAAGTTGCTGCCATGTAACCAGGAGGTCATGGGTTCAAGCCTTGAAAATAGCCTCTGGCAGAAATGCAAGGTACGACTGCCTACAATACACCCTTGTGGTATGGCCATTCCCCGGACACCGTGCATAGCGGTAACTTTAGTGCACCGGGATGCTCTTTTTTTTACTTTGATGAAGAAGAAAACTCAAAATATAAGGGGTGTGGGACAATTTTTTCTTTGTAACTATTCTCCCCAAAATTCAAAATTTAGTCTTTGATTTTTTTTCCAGATAAATGAGAAAACGGGTCGTGTCGATTCACATAGGTGACCCATGACCCAAAATATCCAACATCTCCCACTTCGCACATGGTGGACAAGACCCGAGCAAGTACTACACCAACAAGACACAAATTCATATGGCAAATAGTTCGTGCGACCTATGAGCATTACGAGCTTTACCTTCAAGGTTTTATAAGCGACATTTAGGAATCTAATCACATGTGGAAAGAATTCTCTATAATATGAGGATACTTAACTTACAATACCCCAGACATCATTCGCTACTTCAGTAGTTACTTATCCGATCCCTTATCCTATTAAAGAGGTGAACTCGAGTTCATGGTTAACTTTATATACACAATTACATTTGACTCTTATATGGTTAGTGTAATAGCCGACTTGTGTAAACAAGTTAAAACATTCATTTTAATCATCTTCCCTTTCTACTTGAATCTATGTGTTCTGATCAACTACTTTCTTAGACATGCACCACATTGCCGAATCTCTCATGGCTATTAGTAACATGCTGAAGTAGAAACACCGATTGAAACTTCAAGAAACAGTAAAAGGTCTAAGAGTATTTCAATGAAAAGTTAAAATAACTTTTTTTTAGGGTCTCACATAATGAAGAAGCAGGGATTCATTCTTCTATTAACTCATTGGTCGCTAAGCACACATGGTATGAAACACGTGCTACGATGTTCTCACCTTATATTGGTGCGTGTGTCTTATTCTTTTAGCCATTCAACATAGTACAAATCTAGTTGTAGACACTTCTAAATGTTTAACATGAGTTTCTTTCTTTAATAATCCTCAAATTCATATTCTTAGAGAAACTCACATCTTTCTTACAAAATAAGTCATTATCTTATAGTGGAACTTTTCTCTTCACGTTCCTCTGCGTAAGAGGCAACTGCTCGTGTGAGAGAGCCAATCTCGCGACTTGTTCAACACACTATATTAATAAAATACACTTTCGCATGCATATGAGATTGAAAATAAATTCAAGATCCTTATATTGATAATAATTATAATCAAGTCATCTACAATACATAATCATATCCTATGTAATCCTAGAGCCATAACATGTTTCTCAAACAAGTCTCTAGATATCACTTTAGTAAAGGGATCAACTATCATTTCTCGTGTAGGAATATATTATAAATTTATTTCTCCACTTGCTACTATGTCTCTTATAAAGTTATACTTAATATCGATGTTCTTGGTTTTGCTATGATATTTGGGATCCTTCGTATATGCGATATCCACTTGACTGTCACAATATAAAATCATAGGACCTTTAGAATTGTTTGTGATGTGCAAATGCTCAAAGAATCTTTTAAATAAAAAAACTTTTTGTACTGCAGATACACAAGCCACAAATTCGGATTCCATAGTTGACAAGGCTGTGCAAGTTTATTTCTTTCTTTTCTACGAAATCGCACCACCATTTAGCAAGAAGGCATAACCGAAAGTTGATTTTCTATCATACCGGTTACCAGCCCAATCAACATCTGTATAACCTCTTATGGATAAATTGGATCCACTATAGCATAGTGAATAATCAGCAGTTCCCTTCAGGTATCGAAAAATTCTCTTTACTGCTTTCCAATGATCTCTTCCAGGATTATATTGATATTTGCTAACCAGACCTACCGCATAACAAATGTCTAGACAAGTACACATCATAGCATACATCAAACTCCCAACTGCACTGGAATATGGTACTCAAGATATGTCTTCTTTTTTCTTTTCAGTCTTTGGACGTATTTCAAGGCTTACAGTTTCACCTCTTGCTATAGGAGTATCCATGGATTTGCAACTATTCATTCGAAAACGTTCCAAAATTTTCATTATGTATGTCTCTTGAGATAGACTCAAAATTTTCTTGGAACGGTCTCTTTGGATTTTAACACCCAATATATAGTCTGCTTCACCCATATCTTTCATATCCAATGACTTTGAAAGCCATGACTTAACAGTTTTTACATACTCTAAATTATTTCCATCTAATAAAATATGATCCACATAAAGCGAAAGAATCACAAACATTTCATTGGACTTTTTCACATAGATGCAATGGTCTTCATCGATCATGGTGAAATCAAATGAAATCACTTCCTTATGAAATCTTAGGTACCACTACCTTGAAGACTACTTAAAGCCATATATTGATCTGCTTAATTTACAAACCTTCTTTTCTTGGCCTTTAACAACAAAATCTACAGGTTGTTCCATGTAGATTTCCTCATTTAGTTCCCCATTGAGAAAAGCGATCTTCACATCCATTTGATGTAATTCTAAATCTAAATGTGCAACTATAGCTAAAAAGTAAGCGAATCGAGGTAAATTTTACAACTGGTAAATTTTTTTTCTCATAATCTATTCTAGCTTCTTGAGTAAAAAATTTTGCTACCAATCGTGCTTTGTGCCTTTCTATTGACCCATCTGATTTGCGTTTAACTTTGAGAATCCACTTGTTCCTAATAGCTTTACGCCTAGAAGGAAGGTCAACTAGATCCCAGACTTTATAGACTCTAATTCTTCTTTCATCGCTTTTATACATTCATCTTTTTTAGGACTCGATAGAGCCTCATTCAGAGTTAGGTTCATCCAATTCCATGGGAGATACCAAGAAAACATAATCCCCAATCTCACAAGATCGTCTAGGTACACCTTTTCTGGTACTCTTACGTAATTGAAGTTCAGATTCCTCAATAGGATTTCGGGATTCATGAATCCCACTTGGACTAAGAATCATTTCTTGAACAATTGAATTATCAAGGATGTCCTCTGACATTATTTGATCATCTGAATTCTACATTTTGTAAAGAGGCTCATTTTCCTTTATTTCATTTCTCTTTGAAAAATTATTTTTCAGGAATGTGACATCTCGTGATTCAATTTCAGTAGTACTTCTATCTTTCAATTCACCAATGAACCCATATCCTTTGGAGTGTTTTGAGTATCTTATAAAGATACATTTCTTTCCTTTTGGACTTAGTTTTTCAAACTTACTAAAACGATCTTTAATATATGCAGCACAACCCTAAGGTCATAGATCATTAAAGTTTGATTTATTACCGGTCCATAGTTCATAAGGAGTAGAAGATATTGATTTAGAAGACATTTTATTCAATATGTAGGCCACAGTTCATAGAGCATCTCCCCAAAAAGAGATTGGTAAATTTTCTTGAGCCATCATGGACCTTGTCATATCTAACAATGTTCTATTCCTTCTTTCGGCCACACCATTTTGTTGAGGTGTATATGGAGTAGTCAATTGTCCGATAATGCCTTTTTTAATACACAGTTCTTCAAACTATTTTGACAGATATTCACGTCCTCTGTCGGTTCTTAATGCCTTTATACCTTTGTCTAATTGATTCTCAACTTCATTCATGTATCTTTTGAAGCATTCAAGTTCTTCTGATTTATGAGATACTAAAGAGACATAACCAAAGCGCATGGAATCGTCAATAAATATAATGAAATATGAAGCACCAGTCCTTGACCTCACATTCATTGGACCACAGATATCAGAATAGATTAATTGCAATGGAAATTCGGCTCTTTTAGCCTTCCCAAATGGTTTACATGTAATCTTTCCGGCAAGATAATTTTGACAAGTTGGCATTTCAATTTTGGAAAAAGAACCTAGATGTCCTTCTTTTGCCAATCTTTTCATTCGATCTTGCCCTATGTGACCCAATCCAGCATGCCATGTAAGTATATCAGCATCAGTATTACTTGAATAACATGACATTACACAATGACCAACATAATAGTCATAAGTTGAAGGATTACAATCTAAAATAATAAAGCGATCATAACGATGTCCAAAACCATAAAAAATATTATCTAGAGTAATTATTACATAATTACGACTAAAAAACAAATGAAAATCAACATCTAAAAGAACAGACACAAATACTAAGTTTCGTCGAATTTCTGGAGCATGTAGGATGTTATGCAACATTAAAGACCGACCTCCATGAAAATCTACTTTACAAGTGCCAATCCTTTTGACTTCAAATCTTGCATTATTTCCTACATAGATCCACCTTGATCCAGGTGAAACTCCATGGAACTCCACAAATGCTTCTCGATCTCGACTCACATGGTCAGTGGCTACTGAGTTTACAATCCACATAGGATAAGAATCAGTTAATAAAGCAGTGCTAGAAATATATGTAACGCTAAGAGTTGCGTTTATAAATGCTACCTTTTTCTGCTTAGGACATTTACGAGAAAAATACCTCAGATTTTGGCAATTGTAGCACTGCATCTTGCTCTTGTCTTTCTTCTTGAAAAAACTTTTTCCTTTCTTGGAATTTGGCTTGTTCTTTTTCTTAGAGGGTCTTTCTTCGGTCTTTTTACCCTTCTCGTTATTTTTCCACTTTTCTTATGCTTGAATCCTGAAGAGTTATTACCACTTGATTCTTCCATAAAAGTATTAGAAGCAGCATTTGTAGCACCGAGCTGCTCATCTTCAAGTTCAATGTGACGTGCAACATCAGAAAAAGTTTTGATGCTATCATTGTGGGTTAAGTAGACCTTCAAGTGTTTCCAACTATTTGGAAGAGATCAAATCACTGCCTAAACCCGCTGCTCATCCGAGAGAACGTGACCAACACTTTTGAGTTGAGCTATCATATTTGACATCACCCTAAGATTTTGTTTGATGTTCTGATCATGACGCTTCTTGTAAGTATCAAATTTGATGGTCAACTGTCTGAGGCGAGTAACAGAAGTACCCCCATTTGTTCCTCACAACTGTGCCCAAATAGCATTGGCAGTAGGAAATTCCTCACACTCATGTATGAGGTCATCAACCACAGAACTTACAATGATTCCACGTGCAATGGAATCAACCTTTTTCCAAGCCTTATAAGCTTCAAGTTCTTTTCTATGTTGTGTAATATTTCCCTCTTCTGGTAGACTTAAGACATGGTTAATACGTTCAAAAGAGTTTTGCTCTTCCAATACATACCACATCTGTCATAGTTGTCTCCATTTAGTTTTTCTCCTTTGTTCAAGTCAGCAATTATACTTTTTGATGTCATGTCTGTTATTAAGAGACAATCACGGAAGTATTTTATCAATTATGCATGCAAGTTACACATTTAAGAAAATCATTTCATATAAAGGTTTTATGTTTAGTGTAAAATTGAAAGGACACTTAAGAATTCAATCATCGTATACGAACTAAACACTTGACAAAAATTAGAAATTAATTTCTTAATGTGTATCAGGATGATAGTTTTCAATTAAGTCATTTTAAACTCAAATAAATGAATGAAATTCACGTAAAAAGAGATAAACGACGTAATATATATATATATATAATATAAAGTTAATAAATAACTACATGTTACAAGTCAATTTAAAAATAAAAGTCATTCCACAAATATTCTAGGCGACTTATGTACACCCAAAAAGGCTCGCTAGGCCAAATCTCGTGGTAAACATCAATTAATCTCTCGCCCCAAGGGTCACGGAAAGAATTTGCTAAAATAGCTAATGTTTCCCAATCCGAGATTTCTACATAGTTTTCTAGTTCTACATGTTTCATTTCAAACAGATGTATAAAGCTAGCAACACTAATGTTAGGTGACATCATAAAAGACTTAAACTCTTTCAATTTCTTTTCTCTTTCCCTTTGTATAGCCCTTTCACTTCGTAATAGATTTTGTGTTGCCCTGGGGACACCATTTCGTATGATCTCACGGCCTCGAAAACATGCCCTTTGATGACGTGCTCATCCACTTTGTCTCTTTGCTCGACATCCAGAACTCCCACTTGGAGTGATTTGAGTTCATCTCTATTCAGCCATTTCTGAAATAGGAACCAAGAAACAATGAGAATGGTTTCACCACATAATGTGACACTTATGTCACAATTCATCGTGAAAGACAAAATTTATTAAAATTGTTATGGACTTATTAAGGCAAAAAAAAATATCAAGTCTAATTCAACCACTTGTATCACCAAAAAAATTAATAGTCATTTTTTAATACCTTAAAAGGAAATCTATTACTATTCATGAAGTAACATAAAAAAGATCTGTATATAAAAAAATATACAACAACAGTAATATAATATTTTCTACCCTTTTCCCTCTTAATTTATCATTTAAAATTTTTTTTCACCAAAGGCACCAAAGACACGTTTTTCAAAACAACAACAATATTAAAGTAGTGCCTTAAAAGTGGGTTCTTCTTCATTATCTTTTTTCACAGAAACAATCTTCTGTACATATCTTTTACCCCTCTTTTTTTTAATCAACAATGCTTCACTCTTGTCAAAAAAAGGGGAAAAAATATATGGGATCCTTAAAACGAAGAAGAAACCCAAAAAAAATTATCAGTTGAATCTGAAAATGCAACAGCAGCGCGTCTGGTTCCAGATTTCGATGAGAATTTTTTTTCGCCGGAATCATCCGTCCCTCGCCGAATTCAGCCATTCCAAATAAAAAAAACACTTTCCACCACCGAATCCACCCACCAACGGCGAAACCATCGCCGAAAATGGTCTGAAGACGCCATAATCGGCGACCAACAGCCGCTGTCCGTTTGACCATATAAGCAGTGTCTGACCGGACTAGCGGCGCATCTAACCGGAGACTAATTTTTTCAGGTAATTTACAATTTTTTTCAAGAGTTTTTACACACTTAACTTGAGAAATAATGTTAAAATAGGACAATTCAACCTATTCTCTGATGCCATTGTTAGAAAAATTCAGAGCAAAATCAGTGTTTACCTTTTTCTGTTGCAGCGGAAGAAGATGATTTTGCCACCGAAAGAATCGCTCCATGTTAATTTCGTTTCTTTCGGAAACGGAACGTAAGTCCACAAACTAAATGCTTACAGTTTAGTGTTTTTGTTGATGAGTCTTTTTCTTTGTGTTTCTGTTTTTGTCACACACTTTGCTGAAGAAGAAAACTTAAAATATAAGGAGTGTGGGACACTTTTTTCTTTTGTAACTGTTTCCCCCCAAAATTCAAAATTTAGTCTTTGATTTTCTTTTTTTCCCTGATAAATGAGAAAACGGGTCGGGTCGGTTCATATGGGCGGCGACCCATGACCCGAAATATCCAACATCTAGTGATCCTTATCTTCTGGTACTCTAGAATATCTAGATAATTCTACAAGATATTTATTCAAGATACTACACTAGGATATTCTAGAAGAATCTATTCCAAAAAATATCTAATATCTAAGAATTTCTAGAGAAATCTTATTTCCTAACAAGCTATGTAAGGACAAGGGCAACTAGAGGACAATTTGATATTGGTAAGAGTATGAGCAAACTCAATATAACGGATAATGTAGAGGAATTGGACTTGACTGTCTTCTCTTGTTGGAATAATTTGTTACAAGCGTGCATCAATTGAAAACTACTGCTGAGTATATTGCAATTTATATTCTATCTTCCTATTTGGGGCATCACAAATTACTACTATCGATATTAATACTATGAGGTTACTTTTAGAAATATAATACTAGTACTAATAATTTGGAAGAACATACATGCAGGTGGGGGAGAGAGGTATACAGATGTCTGGGGGACAGAAACAGAGAATAGCCATAGCAAGAGCAATAATTAAGTCACCCAGAATACTCCTCCTAGATGAGGCAACCAGTGCACTTGACTCTGCTTTAGAAAGAATGGTGCAGGAAGCTCTAGACAATGCCTCAGTTGTCCGCACCACAATCATCGTAGCCCACCGTCTTTCCACTATCCGCAATGCTGACCTTATCTCTGTGGTCCAAAATGGCCAGGTTAAGGAAATTGGCTCACACGATGAGTTAATTGAAAACCAAGAAAACGGACTATACGCGTCCTCAGTCTGTCTACCTAAAACTGAAAAACCCAGTACAACCATTGCCTCTGTCCCACAATTTTCTTTAACTGCATATCACGGTGACATAAAATACACAAGTATCCCGAGCCTCTTGATAGAAGCAAATTCGACCATAAAAAAGGCAACGGTTTCGACTACTACAGGGCAAGCATTATTTCCTGTACCTTCATTTAAAAGGCTGTTGGCTATGAATTTGCCAGAATGGAAGCAAGCAACTTTAGGATGTATAGGAGCAATATTAGTCGGTGGAGTTCAACCAGCATTTGGTGTTGTAATGGGGTCAATGATATTAGTGTATTTCTTGCCTAGTCATAACGAGATTAAGGAGAAGACTAAGATATATGCTCTGGCTTCCCTGGGGATAGCATTTCTTTGCCTTGTTTTCAATATACTTCAGCACTATATCATCGCGTCCATGGGAGAGAGATTGACCAAAAGGGTCAGGGAGAGGATGTTGTCCAAGATACTTACTTTTGAAATTGGATGGTACGACAAGGAAGAGAATTTCACTGCCGCGATATGCTCTAGACTTGCTGAGGATGCCACTGTGGTACGTTCTCTATCCTTTCAGATTCATTTTATATTGTGGTCTATGACTAATCACACTGCTTCAGAACGAGCTACATTTTGCTCCGAATCATGGTTTAGACTTTCACTACATTTCTGTGGCTCTAAGGTCATTTCATTGAGTACAAATTAATATATTAAAATTAAAGAGTTTCCAACTATATAAAAGTGTGTTCTTTTTTAATCAGATTAAGGAGAAAATAATGTCATACAGTGTGAGCTATTAATGACAACATTTTCTTGTTTAATAATTGTGCAGGTGAGGTCTTTGGTTGGGAACAGGATGTCATTACTCATTCAAACAATTGGAGCATTAACCACCACTTTCACAATTTGCCTAGTTATTGCATGGAGAATTGCATTGGTTATGATCGTGGTCCAACCTGTCATGATACTCTGCTTCTATTACAAGGGGGTGCTGTTGAAAAGCATGTCACAAAAATCCATCAAGGCCCAAGAAGAAAGCAGCAAGTTAGCAGCTGAAGTAGTTACCAATCTACGAACTGTAACGGCATTTTCTTCCCAGCTAAGAATTCTTCAAATGCTAAAGAAAGCCCAAGAAGGTCCTCAACAAGAAAGTATACGGCAGTCATGGTTCGCTGGGATTCGCTGGGATTGTACTTGGCACTTCCAACAGTCTGCAGACATGTACCTGGGCTCTCCTTTTCTGGTATGGTGGCCATCTCATGGCAGAAGGCTATACGGGAGCTGAAGCCCTGTTTCAGATCTCTATGATTTTAATTAACATTGGGCGTGTCATTGCGGATGTAGGAACAATGACTAAGGATCTCGTTAGAGGTGTAGACGTTGTTGGGTCAGTCTTCTCAATGTTGAATTGATGTTCCTTAATCAACCCGGAGGATTCAGATGGCTACAAAGCCCAAGAAAATAACTGGCCTAGTCGAGATGTGTGAAGTGGTTTTTGCATACCCTTCTAGGCCCAATGTAATTATCTTCAAGGGTTTCTCAATAAATATGGAAGAAGGAAAATCAACTGCATTGGTAGGACAAAGTGGATCGGGAAAGTCCACCATAATTGCTCTAATAGAAAGATTCTACGATCCTTTAAGTGGCGTGGTAAAAATTGACAGACGAGACATAAGATCATACCATTTGAGGTTTTTAAGGAAGCACATAGCACTTGTAAGCCAAGAACCTACATTATTTGCAGGAACCATAAGGAAAAACATAGCCTATGGAGCGCTAGCATCAGAAGAAGTGGATGAATCGGAGATAATTGAAGCAGCGAAGGCAGTAAATGCCCATGGTTTCATCTCATCATTAAAAGATGGATATAAGACTTGGTGCGGGGACAGGGGACTACAGTTATCAGGAGGCCAAAAACAGAGAATCGTGATAGCTCGTACAATATTAAAAAATCCAGGAGTGTTATTGTTGGATGAGGCGACAAGTGCATTGGACAGTCAATTGGAGAAATTAGTACAAGATGCACTTGAGTGAGTGATGGTTGGGCGAACAAGTGTGGTTGTGGCACATAGGCTAAGTACTATACAAAATTGTGATACAATTGTTGTGATGGAGAAAGGCTACCTTTTGAGGAAGAAATAGGTGTAGGTGCTCACGATATGGATTATGTAGAAGCTCAGAAAAATTATGGTATAGAAAAAGAAAATGAAATAGATGCGGTTAATTTAGACGAAGATAATGAAAATATTGCTGAGACACCCGCAGTAGGAGATGCTAACGTTAGATCTAAATCGGTTAATCTCCCTCCCCGTCCTCCCAGTGCCCCAAAACCTCGTAAAAGAACTAGTGTTGCATGACAATTTTTTGAACATATATCAGATATTGAGGTGCAATGCAATATTTATCAATAAATATATAAGCATAGAAGTGGAGGCAAGCAAGGGGTACGGGTACGTTAATGAGACATATGAAGATCATAAAAGAGAGTTAAATATTGCACAAGGTGGTGGGATGTTGGTGGGTCAACGCAAACTAGAATGGACCCAGCAACCGGTCACGTAGCGAAGAAGTATAATAAATTGAGGGACCGGGAAGAAATAGCTAAAATGGTAGCTGTGGGTTGTTTGCCTTTTAATTTTTCTTCTTCTGATGCCTTTATTCGTTATATACAAGCAATTTATAATCTTATGTTTAACGGTATTCCTAGAACTACTTGTCGGTCTATATTTTTAGACTTCATTCACAATATTATTTTTATTTATCAACATTGTTAAAAAATATTCAATGTAGATTATCCCTAACTTCTGATCTTGGTCGTGCTGTAAATGAAAATGATTATTATGGTAAACATACTGGAAAATTTATTGCTGATTCTATTGTAAAAATTATCGGATATTATGGTATCGAAAATAAAATTTTATGTATTGCTTTTGATAATGCTTCTAACAACAAGACTGCTATAAAAAAACTTAAAATCTACGTTATCTCCGCCCTTGCCTGAAATTTTTCATATTAAGTGTGCATGTCATATATATAATTTATATGTAAAAGATGGTCTTGAGTTTTTTGAGCTTTATATTGAAAAAATTCGTCTTTCGTAGATCGAGAATTAGAGAATTTAAAGTTAAATATCAAGAAAATGAACTTACACCGATTTTGATGCCTGAGGAAATTGATACTAGATGGAATTCTACGTATGAATTTTTAAAAACTTGTTATAAATATAGAATTCCTATTACACTAGCTTTTAACCAACATTGCGGTTCATTTGCTGATTCTGCTGATTGCATGCTACATAATTCTGATTGAGTTGTAATTAATGATCTTGTTAAGTTTTTAGAAAATTTTTATGTAGCTACGGTTGAATTTTCCGGTGCTTATTATCCTACTGTTTGTAATATTTTGGCATATATAGCCGATATTTCTGGTTTGCTCAAAGAATATAAAAGTAAAGAAGGTTATAAAGAAGCTGTTGGCGCCATGTTTACGAAATTTAAAAAATATTTTTTCCCGATTTCCCCTATTTACTTGGTCGGTGCTATGCTAAATCCGTGCATGAAATATAATAATATGTGCCACTTTAGTACTCTTATTTATACTTACTTAGAAATAAATACTAACCATGATTCTGAACAAGTACAACCTGATTTGTGGATGGCTACGGCTGATGCAAAGGATTACATAGAAAAATTATATAATCACTATGCTGATTTATTTGATTTAGCCGTACCTACAAATATCACTCCAACTGTCGCTTCTCATCCTCCCGAGGAGCCATCATCTTCTAAAAGGCCGGCACATAGTGGTTTTTCTGATTCATTTTATGATTTAAATTGTTGGAACAGTGTTGATGAGAGAACTTACACATCAACTTATCGAGAAGAGCTGAATTATTATCTTCGGACGGCACCAGAGGATCACAGACGACGGATCAACACGTTGGATTGGTGGAGGAGTAATGAAACACAATATCATGTGCTTTCAAGATTAGCTAGAGATATCTTGAATGTTCCAATGTCAACCGTTGCATCAAAGAGCGTCTTTAGTCAGGGACGATAGCAACTTGGAGACAACCGACACTCATCGGGAAGCAATACAATAAATGTTCTAGTTTGTCTTAGAGATTGGATTAGAGCGGAAAGAAGAAACGAAGGAATGGAACCGGAGCCGAGCGACGAGCTGAAACCTGAAGAAATTATGACTTTATGGGAGAACTCAGAAGAATCAAGTCCAATGCATGATTTTGCCCCCGTTGACTTCGACTATCCTATGCAAGTTCCCGCTAATATTAACATGAATGAGTTGGAAAAAATGATGCATAATTTATAGATTTTTCATTCATGTAAAATATAAATTTTGGATCATTTTGCAATCAATAAAATTACCCAAATTCATTCACTCATTAGTCCTTACTTTTTATATTTTTTCATTTAACGATTTAAAATTTTAAATTGAATTTATAGTTTTCTACTTTAAATTAAAAACTTACTTCTAATATATTATTAATTTACTACCAAATATTATTAATTTATTATATTAAGTAGCATATGTTTTGTATATTTGTGTATATATCTTCTATAGAAGTGTATATTTAACGTATACATGTGAATATGTTTTATAAATTAGTATATAAGTATGTCTATATATATTGTAATGTATATATAATGTAGTATATTTTATAAGTAGTAGTATATATACATTGAATGGTGCGTATACACGTGTATATATCTTCTATAGAAGTGTATATTTAACGTATACATGTGTATATGTTTTATAAATTGGATATCTTCTATAGAACTGTATATTTAACATATACATGTGTATATATTTTATAAATTAGTATATAAGTATATCTATATATATTGTAATGTATATATAATGTAGTATATTTTATAAGTAGTAGTATATATACATTGAATGGTGCGTATACACGTGTATATATCTTCTATGGAAGTATATATTTAACGTATACATGTGTATATGTTTTATATATTAGTATATAAGTATATCTATATACATTGTAATGTATATATAATGTAGTATATTTTATAAGTAGTAGTATATATACATTGAATGGTGCGTATAAACGTGTATATATCTTCTATAGAAGTGTATATTTAACGTATACATGTGTATATGTTTTATAAATTAGTATATAAGTATATCTATATATATTGTAATGTATATATCTTGTAGTATATTTTATAAGTAGTAGTATATATACATTGAATGGTGCGTATACATGTGTATATATTTTCTATAGAAGTGTATATTTAACATATACATGTGTATAGGTTTTATAAATTAGTATATAAATATATCTATATATATTGTAATGTACATATATTGTAGTATATTTTATAGGTAGTAGTATATATGCATTGAATAGTACGTATACACATGTATATATCTTCTATAGAAGTGTATATTTAACGTATACATGTGTATATGTTTTATAAATTAGTATATAACTATATCTATATATATTATAATGTATATATATTGTAGTATATTTTATAAGTAGTAGTATATATATATTGTATGGTGCATATACACGTGTATATTTAATGTATACATGTGTATATGTTTTATGAATTAGTATATAAGCATATCTATATATATTGTAGTATATTTTATAAGTAATAGTATATATACATTGAATGGTGCGTATACATGAGTAATTGTCTAATTGTGTATATGTGTATATACTTTTTAAATTTTAATGTAGTATATACTATATATAGTGTATATATATATTATTTAACGTATTTATAATGTATATAGGTGGATATATGTAATGTATATTGAAAGAAAGTTTTTTTTTTAAATATTTTTGACCGGGTTTGACCGATTTTTTAATCGGATTTGACCGGATTTTGGTGGGTTTGACCGGGTTGGATTAAGTAGGCCGGGTTAGGGTGGGTTTTAATTTTTTTACTGTTTGGCCCGACCCGGCCCGGCCAGTTTAGCGCCAAAACCAGCCCTCAACCCGATTAAAATAGAAGGGCCGGTTCCGGGTGGGCTCAGCCCAACCCGTTTGACACCCATAAGCCTAAGTATGGGAGTAGTATTTAGCATCGAGTTGGGTATTATTCCAAGGTTTCATGTACCAGAACTACGTGCCACCGTAGGATTGAGATTTATGGGTTCGAGGCCGAGATAGTGATCACTAAAGTTAAGGTTCTATTTCGATGGCAAGGATAGAACAGGTCTCCCCAACGTGGGCAAGATGTTGGGCTCCATATTAGCTCACATAATTTATGTCGGTCAGAAGAAACTCCCGGAGTTCCCAAGTCTTAAAGTTCCTAAAGTTCTAAGTCCTTAAGGGTGTGTTTGGTATGATGAAAAATATTTTTTGAAAAATATTATCTCATTTTCCATTATTTGATTATAAAAGAATGTTAGGAAAATATTTTCTAAACCAACTCATTTTTCTTCATTTCAGAAAAATGACTTCCTAGCGTAGGAAGTCATTTTCTAAAAAAAAAAAAAAAAGACTGGCGCGGGTTATTACCCCCACTCCCAACAACACTCACTCTCCTTTGTCCCAAATTTCAGAACTACTTCACTGTCACTTCTCTCCCAATTTTAGAATTTTCATCTCTCTTTTCTTCACTGTGATTTTTGCAAGAATCTCAAGGTATGTTTCATAATTAATTTGTTCTGCGATTTTGGTCAAAAATTTGTTTAAATATTTCTTCTCTCTCTTGTTTGGGTGTATGATTTGAGTATTTTTTTTTAAATTGAAAATTAGGTTTAAATCTGTAAATTTTTCTTCTTTGTCTTATTTTCTTGTTTGTTTTACCTGGTACTACTTTCTTTTCTGAAAATCTGATTGGTAGTGCTATTAGTATTGTGAAGAGAAATTAGTTTCTTACTTATAGTCAGTGGAGAGAACTAGGTGTATGCATTTTTCTCCAAGCACAAACTCTTATATGACACCGACAAAGTCTGTTTACATGTGTCTTTTGTGGTTTTAAGAAAATACTGCTCGAATCTGTACATGAGCAATCATAGTGGGTATATAGTGAATTGTGTTCTGTTTTTTCAAACTATATAGTTATATAGATTGCACAATAGAGCCCCGCGAACAATGATTTTTTTTGCAGTTTGCTGTTTGTCTGTTATAAATTGAGTAATATGCTTGCTTAGACATTTTTCTTAATTTTTAGAAAGACAACAATATCAGGTATATTATCATTAACCCTAGTATATGTAACTAGTTGAGAGGTGGTAGGTGGGATGAACACTACTCTTTCTATTTTAGTTTTTATAACCGTTGTGTCCGATCCAAGTTGCGCTCGCCCTGACATAAGTTAAAAGACTTGGTAATGGAAGTTCCCAGATGATGTTTTACCCCAAATCAAGGCAAATAACTACAACACTGTCCAGTTGATGGTTGGAATGAAACATTCTTACTATGGATCATTTAGATATCATGTTACAAACCTTTTTGTTGTGAGCAGTAGATCCCGGAGGACCTAAAGTATAGGATAGATAAAGCACATAGCTTGGATTTACAAGTTCTGGTGGATGTAGTTCACAGTCATGCAAGCAACAATGTCACTGATGGCCTCAATGGCTTTGACATCGCCCAAAGTTCTCAAGAATCCTACTTTTATACCAGAGAGCGAGGGTACCATAAGTTGTGGTATAGCAGGCTGTTCAACTATGCCAATTGGGAAGTTCTTCGTTTCCTTCTTTCCAACTTGAGGTGGTTTCTAGAAGAGTATAAGTTTGACAGATTTCGATTTGATGGAATAACTTCTATGTTGTATGTTCACCATGGAATCAATCTGGGATTTACAGGGAAGTACAATGAGTATTTTAGCGAGGCTACAGATGTTGATGCTGTGGTCTTTTTAATGTTGGCCAACAATCTGATTCACAAGTCTCGGTGGGAGGTAGCAGGTACTTATGGAACTAGTCGGGGTGAGTGGAAGATAGCTCGGACACAACCGTTATAAAAAACTAAAATAAAAAGAATAGTGTACAGCTCACCTACCACCTGGCATTAAAATTAGTTCAAAAGCTCAACTATTTAGCACCAAATTACCAAAGTTGAACGCCTCCAAATCTTCCTTGCATCACGTGATAGCAGAAAATATAAGATAAGATTGTGTATAATATATCCTTATAGTCGGACGCTTTCCAACATCATGAACATAGCGAAAACTTTAGTGCACCGACATCTATTCTCTTTTTTTTTTTTTTTACCTTATCCTACTTTAGAAACTGCTTAAGAGAAAACAGAGGACTGTTATCTTCAAGTGCATCATCAATATTCAACATTTTAGTTTACTATTGAAACAGAAATGACAACTCCTATTTCCATGCAATTCAATCCATCAATTCTCTTCCCACCAATTCTCCTCCTTTCTTCAGCAACAACAGCTTTCATTGCACTAATTGGAGACACATCGATTCGTGGCGAAAGCAGCTACTGGTGTTGTTGATACTGTGGAAGATAAACTTCTAGCTGATATTCATGTTACTGAAACTCAGGAACCTAATTCAAAGGTAAGTTATTTGGTTTCTTTCTTTGTTATCCTTTGGATGTGTACAAGGTAAATTATGTTCCAGTTTAATAGCTCGCAAACTATAAAAGAGGGGTAAATTGTACTAGGCAAGTCCCCTTTAAACAACCTGCTTGAAATTAAACAAGGTTATGGACATTGTAACACTATTAATTGTGTGTAATGTTACGTTACATAAGCTGACTTCCCATAGGATGGGCTACTTTTGAAAGAGACGAAAATCTCTTGAAGTGTGGGATACAATGTTATATTTTTGAGGTGTAAAGATATATAAAGAACATAAAAAGCTTTCTCGGAGGGGTGAGGAGGAGATGATCATGGTTTTGCTTTTAGTGTGGATTCCTTATGTCTGCATGTCAAATATCAAAGCAAAGCAGTAAGAAATAAATTTTCTTTTTTCCTCTGTTAGTTTGAGTCCTTGGATCCGATTTAATTATTGGACAGAGAAGTTTATAGTATTTTGCGTAATCATATTTTTGGTCCTATAGACATTGACCACAACTACAATCTGGCATGAATTATTAAAAAAAGT
This sequence comes from Capsicum annuum, assembly GCF_002878395.1. Taxonomy (NCBI): domain Eukaryota; kingdom Viridiplantae; phylum Streptophyta; class Magnoliopsida; order Solanales; family Solanaceae; genus Capsicum; species Capsicum annuum. The sequence goes on along the minus strand of NC_061117.1, from coordinate 22,208,084 downwards.
AGACATTAGACTACACACCTTAACTCTATTATTTGTGTGTTTGATTTACTGTGATTTGCGAGAGTAGCTCATCACGTCTGCACTTTATCATATATATATTTGTTGGACAAATTATATGAAAGAATTAGTTAATACACTAGAAAATATTTCAAGATTATTTAAGGCCCTACAAAAGAACTTACATCAGTTAATAGGTAGGAAGGCTGGAATTTGCTTGGAGGTGGTTCCCCATCCAGGTTTTGGTTGAGAATTTTTGTTATGCTTTACTGTGTCCACCTTTTTTAGTTTTGGTGCTTGTTATGGTCTAAGCTTTGATGCTGCTGTTGATGCATTGCAATCTCTAACAATCAAATATGGAGTCTTCCAGTCAATTTATACTTACTGGAAAGACAATTCCTCACCAATTTATGTTGTGTGATTTAACATTATTTTATGTTGTGTAACTTGATGAAGACAAAGTAAATGTAATTCCAGTTGGGGGGATTATTAAAGTTGGTATTGAAAAAGATTCATGTGTTCATACAACAGACATTTATGAAGTTCCTCTCCACTTTTTCTTATACTAGCATGATAAATAGTGGCCTATTATAATCAGTAAGTCTACAGATGAACCTATCCTGTCAAATTTCAGATCATGTTTGATATCAGCAGCTACACACAATAGGTGCTAATGCCATCCTTTTGAACAAAATATTTCAGTTTGGATCATTTGGGATCGCTGAAAGTTGAAATGATGTATCTTAAATGATTGTGATCGGATATGTGGCTTCTATTAGGTAATTTGCTCTGAGAGAAAGAAGACGCAGTTTACTGGATATCTATTGCTAAGGATTGTAGTTCAGAACATCTATTAAAATTATTCTATGTGGTTATTTTACCTGACTAGTTTAACAGCACGTGCATCGCACGTGTTTATTATTTCTTACCCCTGATTTCTGTTGTGTCATCCATCCACTTGTTTATTATTCTTTATCTTGAGCCGGGGGTCTATCGGAAACAACCTCTCTACTTTGGAGGTAGCGGTATGGACTGCGTACATCTTACCTTTCCCAAACCCCATTTTGTGGGAATACACTGGGCTTGTTGTTGTTGTTGCTGTAGTTGTGCTTGTTATGCACTACTAGAAATTACCCGTATGGTGACGGTTGCAAAACCGTTGCAATAGATAGAAAAACCGTTGCCCTAGATCTACCGCAACGGTTCAGCAAGGTCCCATAGGTGGGCGTTACGATAGGTCTATGGCAACGGTTTATGCGACGGTTGTCTGAATCGTCGCCATAGGTCAAGCTATGGCGACGGTTTCAAACAACCTTCGTCATAGCTTTACCTATGGCGACGGTTATTTTTTGAGTTATTGAGACGCCTATTTTAATCTATTGCGAC
>NC_061117.1:22180598-22203701 GCF_002878395.1 Capsicum annuum | reverse complement strand
CTCAGGGCTTCTCATCGATATATAGCAACTCACACAGTTCATTTTTTACAAGGAGTTATGATCGTTTAAAGTCGACCCAAAAATCTGTTTGGTTGTAGTACTTTTGTGTGCAGAAAATTTCTGCACATTTACTATTCATTGCGTCCACCGTTTTCAAGTTTCAAACATGCTCGCTTATATCCGATACTCATCTGTTTTCAGAAATCTTTATATCGTTGGAAAGCTAACTCGATAAGATTCGTATAGAAACTTCGACGAGCAAATTCCGGTATAAATAAAGTCGATTCCTATACACATATAATTAAACTATACACTTGAAACCATCTCAAAATAATCAATACTCATACTTAAACTCATATATACCTAACTTATGATCAATACATATACTCCAACACATATAACCATGGCTAATGCACGTAATTAAGTACGGGGTGTTACACGATGCTTTTGTTATTCTATTGCAATGCCTCTTTTCATCTATTGCAACGGTTACTAACCGTCGCAATAGATTCTACTGCAACAACATTAAACCATTGCAATAGCATCTATTGCGACGCTTTTGTTATTCTGTTGCAACACTTTTTGACTACCTATTGCAATGGTTTATTGATCTATTGCAACGATTATATAAATAGTCACTCGTATTAATGTAAATTTTTATTTACATGCATAATAAATTATAACACAATATGTACACATCACAAATTAGAAAGTATACATAAATATAATACTATCTGCATACAAAACAACGTTTGGGGTTCAAACACTCCTTATGGACAACAAAGAGCTCTACTCATAAGCACAATGAAGTAAACTTCCTACCTACTACTTTAACACAATCTAATCAGCAGATGTGGTCAACCTAAAACAACTGATGCTTCAAAGGAGCTTTATCAGACTATTACAGTACAAGGCCTTTAAAGATCCACGACTTAGTCATCTTTGCAATCTTTTGCAAATGTTGCTGAACCTCCATTTTGTTCACCATTGGCATTTGAGGCTCCCATTGGCATTTGAGGCTCCCTTTAACTGCAGAAACACAACATCATCAGCTAATAGGCATGTTTTATTCTGACAAAGAAGCACGGATTCAAAAATAAACATTAACATCTACAACTTTGTTAACTTGAACAATATGGAAAAGCTTATTAGTTTCATTATTGACAAGCAATAGAAATTTGTTAGGTAGCATTATGGTGCTTATATAATATATTAATATCCAAGAAGGCAACAAGCAGTCATAGTAGCAATTCGCAATACCTTCCGGAGGACTTTCTTTTGGTTTCCAATCCAATAGCATCTCCTTCTGCAGTGTTGGTTTTCAAAGCAGAAGTCACATTTCGAGGTTTTGCTGAAGAAAAGAGTCAGAATCGATCACAAGTAAATTAGCGTCTTAAAAAACTATGATTCTTGGTTTACACGAACAAGATAGGAAAAAAAATAAAGCATTCGATTGAAGAGCACTCACTTGAAACATTTGTGATGACATTAACACTCTTCTGAGCAGCGAGACAAACTTCATTAGAGGTCTTAGATGAGGTAAGTTGTACTAACTTAAGCATAAGCATTGATTAGACGTAATTTTGGACCTTCCAAGCACAAATGTTCTATCCTCGGAGTGCTTTATTCGATTTGCCTGCGTCGAATAAACTTGAATTAATCACTAGTGCAGAAATTGAGAGGCAATTTTTTTTCTTCGCTTTTAGTCATTTCACGTGGGATGCTGTCATTGCTTAGTGTAGTCTAGTTATCCAATACAATCTCATTGATAAGTTATGATATAACAACAGTAGCATATTCGGTGTGATCTTACAGTTGGGGTTTGTACTATCATTTCCACCCCAAAATTAAAGTTACATAAAAATACGAATTGTTTTTCTAATACTACTAAAAATTTGATTTAGTAACATTCTCAACAAAATCTATGTCCTACAAAATTTCAGTTGGGGAAGTACTAAACTACTCCTAACATATAGGAACGAAATCTGCTAGAGATTGTACAATTAAGGACGTTGAAGACAAAAATTGCAAAGAAACTTGCACACTCCAAGGTAAATTCATCACTTGTGACCGTCAAATCCTTTCGAAAGTTGAGATGTTAAATATATTGTTAATAAAAGACTGATAGACGCCATGCTTCAGACACAAATTTCTGATGGACAATGATCGGTACAAAAGCTAGCTATATTGTGATCGACACATACTTTTGTGACGGATTGATTATTCAAGATCCATCATAATTTCAAACATATACAAGTGAGTTTAGTTATTTTTGGGGAAAATATAAATAGTAATAAATAGATAGAGAAGTTGGAGTTTGAAGATTACATACCCTAGTGAAGGTAAAGGGACTTCTTGTCATGATGATGAGGAGACAATGGATCATAGGAAGTAGAGACACCAGCTTGGCCTTTCATCATGTTAAGTTGACGCTTGTTTCCTGCTAAATAATGCTGTATTGCACTGTACTCTTGCCTCCCCTCCTGCTGGCATCATGCTTAGTTCCTGAAGCCTCTCATTTTCTGCTATCTGAAACAAATTCATGTTAATTTAAAGTGACATAAATGAATAGCTAGGGTTGCTTAACACATGCTAAAAACCAATCCGGTGCATTAAAGGGGAAGGACCGAACCATTGGAGTCTATTGTCCATAGCCTTACCCTACATTTTTGTTTCCCCGACTTGTTTAATAGATGTTAAAGGGACAAATTAAAGCTATAGACGTTAATGAAAAGGTACCTTTTATCTTAGAAATGTATTCTCCGGCTCCAGTTGAATTTCCTAATTATAAAATTAAACAGCAGGTTGAAGATGTTTATAATGTCAAACAGTCATAGTGATATCTGTTCCAGAACAAAACAATTAGAATAGGGGTATGTGGTATAACCTATGTTGCTCAAACTTCAAAAATGTCTAATAAGGTCTGTGTCGGATACTCCAAAAATAGTGCAATTTCGGAGAATCCCACACAGGTGCGGCAACACTTTTGAAGAGTCCGAGCAACATAGATAGTCGGCTCAGTCCTGCAATGTTTCCAGCAAATATTCCAGTACTCCTCCTCTTCAGACGTCACCGGTCTAGTCCCAATCTCACTAGAAGAAACTGTACATTTCCACATGACACATTCGAATATAATCACCAAATCATACACTAAAATTTCAGTGTCTTACTGACAAAAGCACTGTAACAACGGCCTACGCATTTCCACTTTTAATTTCTGCCTCAAGCCCATACTAATATAACTCGGACAAAAATGGAAAGTAAACACCCAGAAGAGTACAACTGCATTGCACAAACACAAATTCAAAATAATACTGGTCTAATTCGTTACGTACATATGCATCAGTATAGACGAAAGATGTAAAGATGAAGTGGATATCAAACTCGAAGAAGAAGATGAGCTCTTATGAAGACAATTGGTTTCTCCAAAGCATTCTTAGTGAATAACTTATATATGCAACTAAGTTAAATTAACACAGAGAGACCTCATCTTCCTTGGCTGTACATATCCCAACTCCGGCCCCGCAAGGAAACCAAAATCATAAAGTCTTAAGAAAACAAAAAAGAGAGAACTACTTAATAAGCCATAACAGCTAAATATACTTGAAAATACTACTAGTGCTAGAATCACAGGACTACCAAACAAATTAGATTAAGAAGCAACTGCTGCTCCTCCTTTGCAAAGTCAAAGTTGTTTCTGTTACAACACGCACATTCATGAATCATGAATACTCTTTATCGAGCTGAATAAACAATAGAAAAAGGAGATAAATGCAGAGAATTGTACTTTTTTGCAAATTTTTTATGGAGATGTTCCTCGGATGCAACAAGGAACTCATCAAGCTCAGGCTCTGAGGGCATCTTTGCTTCTGTATTAGATCGACGGTGGCGACATTTAGCAAGTTGTGGTTTCGGTGTTGGCTCCAGTTTGTGAAGCTCAACTTTAAAATCGCTGGATAGTATTGCATCGCTACTGAAAAATGACGCTTTGTTTTCAATAAAAACAGTGAAGAAAAAGAAAAGAATGGTGGCATTGAAGTCGTGGATCTGAGAGATAATTGAAACGCTATGAAAGACATGGAATGCATATTTACCTTTCTCTCAACACTGAATTACTGGTTGCAATTTCCACACAGTCATCCTCCTGGAAAATTCATCATTCAAATATTAGTCCGCCATCAATATAATTTCACAAAAATGAAAAAAAAAAATATATGAATTCAACTGCAATTATTGAATGACAAGACAATTCACTCCACTTATCATACCGGAGCACAGTACCGTACATATTAAAGGAAGCAGAAAAATGGAACCGCAAAAACAAGTAAAATTCAAGGAGTTTAATTCACATACATCAAGATCTACAAATTTCGGGCTTTCGTTTGTCACATCGTTTGATTCATTATCTGCAAAGTTAGAATTCACAGCCGGTTTACACGAAGTAGTATTTCGGAGATAATTCTAAACTCGCCGGTGCAACTGAGATGCTAGAATCATGACTTTTAACACGAGCTACAGTAGTTGGTAACATCTTCAAATCAGTATCGCGCTTCTTCTTCTTCCTCGTCTCAGCCACCTATAAAACCTTCCGTTCTCTTTTCATCTTCACCGCAACCTCTATAATCACAACTTCTCCAATTCCCTTTCGACTTACACTATCACTTTCACTAAAAATAAGTGGTCCAAAAAGCTTTCAGACTGAACAACTGGTTGAAGATGTTTATTATGTCAAACAGTCATAGTGATATCTGTTCCAGACCAAAACAATTAGAATAGGGGTATGTGGTATAACCTATGTTGCTCAAACTCTTCAAAAATGTCTAATAAGGTCTGTGTCGGATACTCTAAAAATAGTGCAATTTTGGAGAATTCCACACAGGTGTGGCAACACTTTTGAAGAGTTCGAGCAATATAGATAGTCAAGTTTTAGGCAATTACCCTCTTCTGCAAATTCTCAGTTTCAGCTAGTAGCATCTCTTGTTGTTCAACCACATAAGAAACATCAAAGCCATTACTATGAGGATTTGTATTAATTATGAAAACATAAATATTTTGCTACTTATGCTAAATATTTTCACTACAAAATAAGAAGATTGAGCTGAATTTGCATGAGTCAGAATGAGTTGCGTTGACAATTAAATGGTAGCGGAAACAAGCTTTTTGCCCTCAAATTCCTTCAAATGACCAATTGAATACTTATCAATGGCATCAACCATGTAAGGCACTTTATACCCCTTCCTTTTCAGTTTCTCAAGGAAGGGGGAGTTCTCAACAGCCTTCTTGCTCTCACCAGTAATGTAGTAAATATCATTATGGCCCTCCTTCATTCTGGTTACATAGTCCTTCAAGCTGGTCATCTCATCACCAGTCTTGGTGGAGTGGTACCGTAGCAGTTCAGTAAACTTAGACCTGTTCTGAGAATCCTCATGAATGCCAAGCTTGAGGTTCTTAGAGAAGGCCTCATAAAACTTGTTATAATCCTCTTTGTGCTCAGCAATTTCAAAGAACAGCTCAACACACTTCTTCACCAAGTTCTTGCGAATAACCTTCAGGATCTTGTTCTGCTGCAACATCTCTCTAGAGATGTTAAGAGGAAGGTCCTCAGAATCCACAATTCCCTTCACAAAGCTCAAATATTTAGGCATCAACTCCTCACAGTTGTCCATAATAAACACACGATGAACATAGAGCTTGATATTGTTGGGCTTCTTCCTTGTATCAAAGACGTCAAAAGGAGCTCTTTTTGGAACAAAAAGGACAGCCTTGAACTCCAACTGGCCCTCAACAGAGAAGTGCTTCACATCCAAATGCTCCTCCAAATGCTTTTCCTTTGTGATCTCTTCAGGCTTTCTCATCCAAATGGGCTTCTGCTTGTTCACCAGTGACCACTCATTGGAAACTTCTTTAACCTTTTTCAGCTACCAAGTAAGCAGAATAGAAACCAACAACAAATTGCCCAGTCATCCTAACCTCAGCACCAGCTGCAAGAGCTTCCACAAATTCCTTAGTTCCTGACCTCGCAATTGTACCCAAAAGTTAGAACCATTTAATTTATAACTGCAAAAGATTTCTATAAACGAATGGAAAGACCATAATGGCAATATAGAATAATGTCAGTCTCAACATAAGCACTTCATATCTACAAAAAGTAAATTATACCTCATTATAAACTTCATTTGTTTCCAACTCTTGGAGATCCAAAGTTGTACATGGTCACACGTATAACTCCACGCCTAACACAACTAACAAAAAACATAAGACCGTTACATATGTAATGTTAGCATGATGTTACAATTTACTTAGGGCATCACAAACCAATTTAGTTGGAAAGATGAAACCATAAATAAAAGATTTCAAAATAGCTATTGGAACAAATGCAAGACACAAAGGAATATACGAAAATAACGCCCAAACGCTAAAATAGCTTTGTCTTCAGGTTGCAAGTGGAGAGGGCAGAAACATCATGGTAATGCATTTACTCGATTGCATCCATCATGACTATGTAACTGACTAAGCTAGTCCTATTTAGAAAGAAAATTCTAGCAGCACAAACACTAAATACTGAATATAGCCATCAAAGTGAAACCCAGATTACCATCTCACCAAAGACTCTTATCTTTAAACCTTTACCTAAACACTGAATATAACCAAATCTGTCGCAGGTATCCCATTCGAGCCGAATGGAATGAAAAAAACATATGCAAAAACCATGAAAAGGAACATAATCGCAAAGAAGCATAACAAATACTAACATGACAACCTTAGCAAAAGGTAACAAAAACAACAGGAAATACAAAAAAATTGAAGAAGAGAATACTAATACTAATACTGATTGGAGACTTGAGAAATGAGTTTTTGATCCATCTCCTTTACTCTATTTCCAGGAAATAGCAACTCTCCAGGGAATTGGAGCTACAAAATCACCCCGAAATTCAATTTATCTGAATTTTTGGTTGAGGAATAATGGATTTTCGATTGATTGAGAAATGAGTTTTCTAGAAAATCACACTACGGTATCTTCCGTCTCCTTTACTCAATGAGAAATGGATTTTCAATCAATTTTTGTTTATGAGAAAGAAGTAGGGTTACGTTTTTTATGAGAAAGAAAGAGGGCTTTTTGATTATTTCTATTGATAAATGTATTTTTGGCTGAGTAAAATATTGTGGAGGGAAATTAAGAAGTGTTGCCATAGATAATTTTTCCTGATTAAGCGTTGCCATAGATGTTCTATGGCAACGGTTTTAAAAAGCGTTGCTATACATATACCTATTGCAACGGTTCATTCTTAATAACAACGGTTATAGTGTTAATAGAACAATTATTTTTTGCAACGGTTGGAAGCGTTGCCATAGATAGTCTATAGCAACGCATTTACAAGCGTCGCTAAAAAGTTCGTTGTCATAGGCCTAATTTCTTGTAGTGATGGTCTGTTTATGTTACATTAACTCAGTAGAATCAAATGCACTTGATACCAATTTTTCTCTTATCTTTGTATTGTAGACACATCCCAATCATGATAAGTTCATCAACAAAAAGATTGATATGTTTGACGAAATGTCTCTTGTGTGTGGGAATGATCGAGCTAGGGGAGATTGTGCTAAGTCATTTTAAGATCTAGATTTTGAGTGTTTTTCTGAGAAATGTAATAATAATGACATTGAAGGACCATCCACGGAAAAGGATGTGCAAGTGACTGAAGCTTCTCAAGTCAAGTCAAGTCGCAATAGAAAACGTTCTTTTGAGATGCAAGATATCGTAGGTGATATATCAATAAAATTTGGAGAAGTGGCAATGACAATTGGAAGGATGGTTGATAGTCGTCTAGATATGACAAAATTGTACGAAGAAGTTATGGCAATAGAAGGTTATGAGGAAGAGTTCCTTGGTGATGCTTTTAATTATTTGGTTCAAAGCGACACTTTAGCTAAGGCATTCATGGTAAAAAATCAAAATCTTCGTAAGGTGTGGTTGGAACGATTCAAGCAACAACAATAGTGACACCTATGGGTTGGAAGAACTTAGCTTCATAGGGTTTGAAAGCAATTACAATTCGCGAACCTTTGTTTTTGATAATATATCGTGTATTTGCTACCAAACTTCTCTCTTTTGTGTATTTAAGGAAATATTGATTAGGAATCTTGAATTATATAATTAGTAGTTGCTTAAATTTTAGTGACTTGTAATGTTTTGATACTCGATATTGGTTGTTTTTCATGCTTAAATTAGTTCATACAAATTGTTGAGTTGCTAGTGGTAGTGATATACAAGTTAATTGTTAGTAGTATTTTTCAAAAAATATTTTTTGCTAACCGACCAAACACTATAAAATATTTTTCGAAAAATATTTTTCATTCACCAACCAAACATGAGAAAATGAGTAGAAAATCAACTTATTTTTCATGAAAATATTTTCTAGGAAAACATTTTCCATCATACCAAACACACCCTAAGTTTTAAAGAAGTTCTACTCTCCTCAAGATAAAACATGAGTTTTGAAAGTATTGTTTAAAGTTTTCTTTAGCTTACAAGTTTTGAGAATAAGAGGAGAATACAAATTTTAGAGTTAAGAATAATGACTCACGAGATTTATATTACATGTTTCACTATTCATGATTTAAGAGAATTATATTTCAGACTTATTCAAGCCATGTGAGTCATTCATATCTGCATGCATGATTTTATAAAGAGTAATAATATTATTTATGTAAATGCATACACCCCTATGTACTCAGTACATCCTCAAAGTACTGATCCACATATACATTTGTGTACTACAGGTTCTCATAATGTAGGTTTAGGTGCTCAGTCTTAGCAGTGACAGTGATCTTTGAGGACCTTGATCTACACCTCCACAGTTGGTGAGTCCTCATAGTTCGAGGACCTGTTTTTCCCTGATTTCAGTCTTCAAAGTAGTTGGTTTATTTTTTTTTCAGTTGAGTATGAGTCAGTTGGGGATCTGTCCCAATGGTTCTCTAGTTCTTGAGTAGTAGATGATATGTCAGACTAGACTATCAGTTGTATTTTAGATTTTTCAGTATTTGATATTCAGAATATGTTCTCCAGTTGTTTCAGTTCAGATTTGACATAATACAACGTTATTGCATCATTATCTATCTTAAAGTAAGTGTTAGATGTAGTAGTAGGCTCAAATGGTTAGCTTAGGGCTACTTGTAGCCTTAAGCACCATGTGACGTCTCGGGATAAGATTTTGAGGCGTTACAAACTTGGTATCAGAGCCTAAGGTTTGAGGAGTCCTAGGGAGTCTGACAAGCCACGTTACATAGAGTCTATATCATAGGTGTGTAGCGCGCCACATCTATGAGCAAGAGGCTAGGGGACATTTTAGGAAAAGTCATCTCTTTCTTTCAGAATCCATTGTGCTTACAAGCTGTCCCTATCTTCTATTAATTCGTGCTCTTTTATGACAGAATATGCCTCCTCGTCTAGCATGCAGAAACAATAACGAGCCATCTCAACCTGTCTGACTGAGAATTTGTCTCTTTCTAAATTTTGGGCTACTTTTCAGACTTTAGCCCAAGCTGAGACTTATACTGTGCAAGCCAATAATTAGGTTACTGTTCCACGTCAGCAAGGGGGTAATGCAGCCGCAACCAAACTTTGTGACTTTATGAAGATGAACCCACCCGAATTCTATGGGTCAAAAGTAGGTGAGGACCCATAGTTGTATCTTTAGGAGGAGAAGAAAATCACCCAAGTTATGCACATGCCTGAGGAGAAGAGCATAGAACTAACCTCTTATCGTCTGAAGGATATTGCTTATGACTGGGTTGTGGCATGGAGGAAGAATAGAGGGGAGGATGTTGCTCCTACGACTTGGTAGGTGTTCTAAGATGCATTCTTGGATAAGTTTTTCCCACTTGAGATGAGAGAAGCAAAGATAGAGGAGGATTTTATGAACCTAAGTCAAGGCTCTATGATTGTAAAAGGGTGTTGCCTTAAGTTCAACCAGTTAGCTAAGTATGCTCCCGACTTGGTAGCTGACACTCGATCAGAAGGGTTGGTTTGGTTGTGTAAAGTTAGGCCACAGTCCTAGAGAGTGTCTGTATGCTAGGCAGGGGAACAGAGATGTTCGATCCCAGACTCAAGCCACTAGTGCACCAACTCCTTTAGCCCGTCCAGCCCCTTCTTAGGACGCTTCATCCAGTACTGATGGTGGACAGCCCCAGAACTGATTTTATGCTTTACCATCCCACCAGGAGCAGGAAAATTTCCCAGACGTTGTTACTGGTATGCTTCACGTATTACATTTTGATACGTATGTATTGTTGGACCTTGGGTCAAGTTTTTCTATGTGACCCCATTAGTTGCTGTGAATTTTGAGATAAACTCTGAACAGATCCCTGAGCCTTTCCTGGTTTCTACTCTAGTAGGTGAGTCAGTTGTTGCTAAGCAAGTGTATAAAAAGTGTCCTGTTACTGTTCTTCATAGAGTCATATTTTCTGATTTGATAGAGTTTGATATGGTCGATTTTGACATTATTCTGGGTATGGATTGGATTTATTCCTGTTATGCATTTATAGACTGTCGTACCCGTGTGGTTAAGTTTTAGTTTCCTAATGAGCTAGTCTTCGAGTGGTTCGAGAGTTCAGTATCTCCCAAGAGTCATTTTGTATCCTATCTCAAAGACATAAAGTTAATATCCAAAGGTTGTATCTATCACCTAGTTCGAGTTAAAGACATCAAGTCCAAAGCTCCAACTATTCAGTCAGTCAGCATAGTTAATGAGTTTCCGGATGTTTTTCCAGAAGATCTCCTAGGGGTACTTCCTAATAGAGAGTTGAGTTCGGGATTGACCTTCTTCTCGACATACAACCTATTTCTATTCCTCTATACCGTATGGCACCCGCAGAGCTTAAGGAGTTGAAAGAGCAACTCAAAGATCTTCTAGATAAAGGTTTCATAAGGCCTAGTGTTTCTCCTTGGTGCGCACCTGCCCTAATCGTGTGAAAGAAAGATGGTTCTTTGCGTATGTGCATTGACTATTGTTAGCTTAATAAGGTCACAGTCAAGAAAAAGTACTCTCTCCCTAGAATTGATAACCAGTTTGATCAATTGCAAGGTGCAAGTTATTCCTCAAAGATAGACCTTAGATCCGGCTATCATCAACTTAAAGTAAGGGAGTGTGATATCCCAAAGACAGCTTTCCGAACCAGTTATGGTCAATTCAAGTTTCTAGTCATATCTTTTGGGCTAACCAATGCTCCAGCAGCTTTCATGGACCTCATGAATCGAGTGTTCAAGCAGTATCTTGATATGTTTGTCATAATGTTCATAGATGACATCCTTGTTTACTCTTGTAGTGAGGATAACCATGTAGATCATCTTAGCATTGTCTTGCAAACTCTTAGAGATCATTAATTATTCGCCAAATTCAGAAAGTGTGAGTTCTGGATAAGGTCAATAGCCTTTCTAGGTCATATTATTTCAGCCGAAGGCATTAGAGTTGATCCCCAAAAGATAGAAGCTATAAGAAATTGGCCTAGACCTATCTCTCCGTCTGACATTAGAAGTTTCTTGGGTCTAGCTAGCTATTACCACCGTGTTGTCAAAGGTTTCTCTTTTATTGCATCTCCCATGACCCGATTGACCCAAAAGAAAGTTAAATTTCTATGGTCAGATTCCTGTGAGAAGTTTTCAGGAGTTGAAGACTCGACTCACTTCAGCCCCTATGTTGATATTGCCTGATGGTATAGATGGGTTTTTGGTGTATTGTGATGCCTCTAAAGTTGGTTTGGGTTGTGTGTTGATGCAGAGAGGTAAGGTTATACCCTATGGCTCTAGACAGTTAAAATTGCATGCAAAGAATTACCCAACCCATGATCTTGAATTAGCTGCTATGGTTTTTGCCTTGAAAATTTGGAGACACTATCTATATGGTGTTCATGTTAATGTTTTTACTGATCACAAATGCTTGCAATATATGTTTACTCAGAATAAGTTGGATCTTAGACAGAAGAGGTGGTTAGAGTTGTTAAAAGATTATGATATGAGTGTGTTATATCATTCGTGCAAGGCCAATGTAGTGACAGACGCCCTTAGTAGGTTGTCTATGGGTAGTGTTGCTCATGTGGTGAAAGTTAAGAAAGTATTAGCTCGTGAAGTTAATCGATTGGCTAGACTGGGTGTTAGGTTGCTTGATTCTGCTGAAGGGAATGTTTGGGTTCAGAGTAGTTTCGAATCCTCTTTAGTTTTTGGAAGTGAAGGAAAAACAGGATATGGATCCTAGTTTGGTCAAATAAAGGAGTCAGTTAAGGACCAAAAGGTAGAGGTTTTCTCCCAAGGGGGAGATGACGTGTTGAGATTGCAGGATAGACTGTCTGTTCCTTGTATTGGTAATCTGAGGTAGAGAATTATTGCTGAAGCATGTGGCGCGCGATATTCTATTCATCCCAGCGCTACCAAAATGTACTGCGACTTGTAGAAAATCTATTGGTGGAGTGGCATGAAGAAGGTTATAGCAGAGTTTATGGTGAAGTGTGCAACTTGCCAACAAGTTAAGGTAGAGAACCAAAGGCCTGGTGGTGTAATGCAATGCAGGAGTTTGGTATCCCCACTTAGAAGTGGGAAGAGGTGAATATGGATTTTGTGACTGGTTTACCCCGTTCGCGTCGTCATCATGATTCGATTTGGATTGTTGTAGAAAGTTTGACTAAGTTAGTGCATTTATTACCAGTGCATACATCTTATACAGCTGAGGACTATGCTAAATTGTATATCCGAGAGTTAGTCAGACTACATGGAGTTCCCTTGTCTATCATCTCAGATAGGGGTACTCCGTTCACTTCCTAATTTTGGAGAGCTTTTTAGATGGGTCTTGGTACCCAAGTTTATTTGAGTTTCTCTTTTCATCTGCAGACAGATGGTCAGGCTAAGAGGACCATCCAGACTCTGGAAGATATGTTGAAAGCATGTGCTCTTGATTTTAAAGGTAGTTGGGATGAGTATTTTCCATTGATTGAGTTTGCTTATAAATATAGTTATTATGCCCACATTCGAATGGCCCCGTTTGAGGCTTTGTATGAGAGGAGATGTAGATCACCCATAGGTTGGTTTGAAGTGGGTGAAACTGCTGTGATTGGACATGATGCAGTGTTTGAGGCTATGGAGAAAGTTAAGTCGATTAGGTAAAGGTTGAAGACAACTCAGAGTCGTCAAAATTCATATGTAGATGTGAGGAGAAGAGACCTTAAGTTTGATGTTGATGACTTGGCGTATTGAAATATTTCACCCATAAAAGGGGTTAAAAGGTTTGGCAAGAAGGGGAAACTTAGTCCCCGTTATATTGGCCCTTACAGGATTCTAAGTCATGTTGGGAAAGCAGCTTATGAGATTGAGTTACCCATAGAGTTTTTAGCTGTTAATCCTATCTTCCACATCTCTATGCTTAAGAAGTGCATTGGTGACTCCATTATTGTGGATCCTTTAGAAAGCTCAGATGTTCAGACAAGTCTTTCATATGCTGAGATTCCAGTTGAGATTCTAGACCATCAGATCCGAAGACTAAGGAACAAAGAAGTTCCCTTGGTTAAAGTTCTATAGCGAAACTAGTTAGTTGAGGGTGCTACTAGGGAAACAGAAGCAGATATGCGAGCCAAGTACCCCCATCTCTTCTCCGCAAGTTCAGAGCAAGCCGAAGGTACCATTCGTCCTTAATTCAGCACTATCTAATAAGAGATTCAGTTATATAGGTTTTTTATTATGAGTTTATGCATTCATTGAAGTACTCAAAGTCTAGAATGATATAGAGTCAGTTTAGAGATTGTTTCAGATGTGCATCCCCAATTTTCTTCGTATTCTTAGCCTATCTAGCGATATTCGAGGAAGAATGTTCCCAAAGAGGAGATATTGTAAGACCTCGTAAGTTTTCCTCGTTGTCTAAGCCTTTAGAGCTTGTCAAAATAAGCCTTATCCTTAGAAAATTTAACTAAGTATTGAGACTTAGTTCATTTTAGGACCTTCAAACTTCGAAGAATCTATTTCCAACCTTTCTGACCTCTGTTTGTTGATTTATTTGTTGATACATGATGGGGTAAGTCAAAAGTACATCTCGGGTGAGTTTCAAAATTTTTAGACGTGATTAAGGGCATGTTTGGGGTTGCAAAATAGTGAGACGGGGCGATTAGCCAATGACGCCCTGCTGATCACCTCACCTGGGGTGAGAAAGGAGATAGGCCAGGCGGCACCCTGCCTAACCCGATGGGTTATCCCCACGCCGCCCTGCCAATGTGCTTAGGTTAATTTTCAGTTTTCCACCAACTCATTAAGGGAATAATGGGCATTTTCCATCCCCTTTTAAGTTTTAACATAGGATTCAATCCCAAAAACACCAAATTACATTAAATTTCATCAATCTTCACCAAGAACACACCCTAGGGTTTCAACCCAAATTTCAAGAGAACTCAAAATTAAATCGTCTCTTTTCAAAATTTCTTCAAGAATTGGAATCCACAAACTAAGGGAGCGAAGAATACCGTTCAAAGTCGCGAATAGAGTCCAAGAGCAAGAGTTCATTCAAAGTTCCTAAACTAAGGTATGTGGGGTTTGAACAAGAACAACTCTTTTGTTCTTGTGCCCAAAATGTTTGTTTTTATTTAAGATTTCATGATTTATAAATGGGGTTATGCCCAAATTATCTTGTCTTGATGTTTATGAATTTATAAGTTATTTAGGTTGCGAATTTCATAATTATTCTACCTATTTATGTTTTGAATTGAAGGTTTATATCATGAGTTGCATTTTTCTTTTGAGAATTCGTATTGTCGAATAATTTTAAGAATTATGTTGAGCATAAAGAGTTATTGTGAATTGTCATGAGTTCAAATGTTGCATTTTGAGTCTAAAGATAAAGTATTGAGATTTTTAGACCACGTTCTTGAAAGTTTTGTACTATTATATACATATCAAGAATGAGTTGAATTTTCTAAGATTGTTATGATCTTAAGCTTTTCTCTAGCAAATTGCTTACCAAGTTTTAAGTCAAGATTGATGTTTTGATACTAAGCTAAGATAGGAATCCACAATATTTATGATTTACAGCAAAGAGAAGCATGATTTACTCTTCATTATAGACCCTTGAGTTATTTTGAGGTGGATTTCCTAAAAGTTCTGAGCCTAAGTATAGGAGTAGTATTTAGCACTGAGTTGGGTATGATTCCAAGGTCTCATACCCCAGAACTACGTGCCACCATAGGATTGAGATTTATGGGCCTGAGGCCGAGATAGTGATCACTAAAGTTAAGGTTCTATTCGGATGACAAGGGTAGAACAACTCTCCCCAACATGGGCAAGACGTTGGACTCCACGCCAGCTCACATGGTTTATGTCGGTTAGAAAAAACTCCCAGAGTTCCCAAGTCTTAAAGTTCCTAAAGTTCTAAGTCCTTAAGTTTTAAAGAAGTTCTCCTCTCCTCAAGATAAAAGGATGAGTTTTGAAAGTATTGTTTAAAGTTTCCTTTAGCTTACAAATTTTGAGAATAAGAGGAGAATACAGATTTTAGAGTTAAGCATAATAGATCACGAGATTTATACTACATGTTTCACTATTTATTATTTACGAGAATTATATTTCAGACGTATTCAAGCCTTGTGAGTCATTCATATCTGCATACATGATTTTATAAAGAGTAATGATATTGTTTATGTAAATGCATACACCCCCATATACTCAGTACATCCTCAAAGTACTGATCCACATATACGTCTGTGTGCTACATTGTCTCATAATGTTGGTTCAGGTGCTCATTCTCAACAGTGATAGTGATCTCCAAGTACGTTGATCTACTCCTCCACAGTTTATGAGTCCTCATGGTTTGAGGACCTATTTTTCCCTGATTTTAGTCTTCAAAGTAGTTGTCTTATTTCTTTTCAGTTGAGTATGAGTCAGTTGGGGATCTGTCCCAATGGCTCTCTAGTTCTTGAGTAGTAGAGGCTTTGTCAAACTAAACTATCAGTTGTGTTTTAGACTTTTCAGTATTTGATATTAAGAATATGTTCTCCAGTTATTTTAGTTTTGATTTGACATAATAAAGTGTTATTCCATGATTATCCATCTTAAAGTAAGTGTTAGATGTAGTAGCGGGATCAAAGGGTTAGCTTAGGGCTACTTGTAGCCTTAAGCACCGTGTGACGTCTCAGGATGGGATTTTGGGGCATTACACTAAATCTTCCCTATGTGCTAAAGTTAAGGAAAAGTAGGCCGAAGACCACATCTTTATGCAAATTAAAAATAATGTGGGTTAATAGAAGGTGATGGCATTTGAAATTGGCGGTGATGGTATTTTGATATATTAAGATAGGTTATGAGTATCGAACGTGGGTTGTTTGTGAGAAAGGATTATTGATGAAGTACACACCTCGGGGTATGTTATTCAACCAGGCTCTACTAAAATATATCATGACCTTAAGACAATTTATTGGTGGAACAATATGAAATGTGATGTTGCTGATTTTATTTCTAAGTGTTTGAATTATAAACAAGTCAAGGTGGAACATTTGAGACCAGGTGGTACTACCTAGGAGATAGCCTTGCCTATTTGGAAATGGGAGATGATCAATATTGATTTCATCATGGGGCTTATGAGGTCCCAAAATCAATATGACTCTATTTGGGTGATTATAGATCGGATGACCAAGTTAGCTCACTTTCTACCTGTCAAGACTAATTATTTGTGAGATGATTATGCTAAGCTGTACATTGAGGAAAGAGTTCACTTGAATGGGGAACCAATATCCATTATATTCAATCGAGGTACGTAATTCTCTTTGCAGTTTTGACAATTTTTCCAGAGGGGTTTAGATACCCAAGTAACCTGAGTACTGCCTTCCACCCTCAGATGGATGAGCAAGATGAATGCACCATTTAGACCCTTAAGAATATGTTGAGAGCCTGTGCAATTAACTTCAAAGATGTTTGGATAGATCATTTACCATTGATAGAGTTTGCCTACAATAATACCTACCATGCCAATATTCAGATGGCTTCTTTTGAAACAGTTTATGGGATGAGATGTAGATTACTAATCGGGTGGTATGAAGTGGGTGAAACCTAATTATTTGGTGCTCACTTTGTTCATGGGTAATGGAGATGGTGAAGATCATCAGAGAACGACTTAAGACATCTTAGAGTCGTCAGAAATACAATGCCAATGATAGGAAGAAGAGGGAGTTGGAATTTGAGATTGGTGATTAGGTGTTTTTTATAGTCTCCCCTATGAAGGTAGTCATGCATTTTAGAATAAAAGGAAAGATTAGTCCTCATTAAATAGGACCGTACTAGATTTTGAAGAAGATCGGTGGGGTTGCTTATGAGTTAGGTTTGTCCGCTAGCCTGGCTTCTATTCATCCCTTATTTCATGTGTCCATATTGAAGAAGTGCATGATGCCCTGGTGTTTCCAGTAAAGGAGATCAATGCAAAAGACTCCTTGTCATACGAGGAAAAACCAATTGCCATCTTGGATCGCCAAGTTCGAAAGTTGAGGAATAAGAAAATAGCTTTGGTAAAGGTGATGTGGAGGAATAAAAAAGCCGAGGAGGCTACTTGGGAGTCAGAAGATTATATGCGTCTGAGGTACCCGACTCTTTTTTATGCCATGGATGATGATTTAGAAGATATAGATCCTATACTACTCTTCTCTCCTATTCAGTTCTTGAAATCATGCTTGATGTGTCCCGAGTCATCATTCGGGGATGAATGATCCCAAGGGGGGATAATGCAACAACCCGCATTTTGGGCTAGAATGTAAACCATCTTTCCAAAGCATACGAGTTCCAGAATCTAATAAATCATATGCAAATTTAGTGTGTTAATCAATTATGTATTATGAGAATCTAGTTGAGCATGAATTGAGATCATAGAGTTCTCTTAACACAAAGATGAGTTGAAAGCTTTCCTATTGATTGAGTTTTAGTAAGCGTCTAAACTTGTGTTAAATTACATCACCATAACTTTATATATATAACAAATTATGGGGTCCTACTATATATCAAATGAAAGGTCTTTGAGTCTTCTTTCCAACGCAACTAATTTCGCCAAAATCCAATATCGGAGCGAAAAGTTATGTCCATTCTACTTCAGCATGTCAGCTTGTAAACTGATGAAGTTCTGCGACTTTTTTTTGTATTCTTAGGGGTATTTTAGTCTTTTACCTTGTCTAACCTCAGCCATAAAACGGAATTAAATCGTGATTTGGGTAAAATACATCAGAAACTATTCATATCCTCTTAAATTTAAACCCTAATACTTTCCCCAAAGATCAAGAAACCAAGCCTTAAGTCGAAGTTTCCAAGGAACAAATCAAGATTCGAGTTCTACTCTTTAAGCTAAGTAATCTAAGGTATGTGGGGTTTTCCTAATCTACATGGGATTGTTTAAAACACTTTGAATAAGATTTAAAGTTTTAGAAATCATGAATTTATAAAAGGGTTTTGGAATTTATGTTTACAATTTTGAAATATGAATTCTTTAATGATATTAGTGGTTTGGTTTTGAGGCTTTTTCTCTAAATTTGATTTGTATTTATACAAGTATGTATGTAATTGATGTTGTAGATGTATGTAATTGATGTTGTAGATTTAACTGAGAGCATGAACACATACAATCCCTCTCTTGCTATGGATCCCCATTGTTTTCATACAATATGGATTATTTTAAATGCATTTTTTGGGAAGCATAATGCAAATGTCTTGATCTTTGTTTATGACTTGATTATGATTTTGGATTGAAGATAGGGTTTTTATATTTCGATAAATGTTGAAGATATATAACTAAAGAATTGCATGGTTTGTCAAAAATACATGACTACCACATGTTTGTTGAAATGCTGGAAAGAGAGATTATTTGCATAGTTTGACATATTTTTTGAAATATGAATTCTCTTAAACTGTTTGAACTATATGGTGGTCCAAACTTTATGTTTTGAATGAAGAGACTATCCCATGATATTTTATGGCTTAGATATACGACTTGCAAGTCATTGGTATGACCCTACCAACTAAATAAATGTCATAACAGAGTAAGGGTTTCAGATTTTGATTCCAGAATAATACTTGTCTTAATGAGATAAAAATGGGCTTAAAGAGAGTGAGGAGGTTTCCTGAAGAAGGATTGAGTTCAGATAACTCCAATCCCAATACCTTGTTTTTTCGATACGAGTTTATTATTTCCCTAAGAGGGACCCTATGCTGGCCTAGTGCCCTTTGGCATATTATAGATAGAGAGTTCAACCCTTGCTGTAAACTTGGGTTAGGGGCTTGGCTACCGAGTTAAGGGAATATTCAATATAGCTCGTGGGATTGTATAGTTTTAGGGTATAACACCTAGCTCAGAAGTAAGATAAAGAGTGAGTCATGGATTTCAGATTATTACTCAGAGTCTTTTAAATATGGCCATGTATTTTTCATACTTATATATATTATTTACAAAATTCTCTCACCTGTGTTGTATAGAAATGCTTTATTTTGGATTGCTCTGCATACCAGTACATTTGTATTGACCCCCTATATTCCAGGATCTGAGTCACAGTCCGGGGGTCCCATTCAAAAATAGACTCGAGTGCGTCAGAAGTTGCACTTGGTGAGCCTTCTTTATTCTGGAAGGCTTGATTTTAAGATTTGGTTGTTTTTCTTTGGTTATGGTCTACTGGGGGCCTTGTTCCAGTTCTAGACAAGATATTGGCTCTTATGTATTAGAGATTATGCAAATTGTTGCTATATGCTGTTAGAAGTTCTGGAACTCCATTTTGAATTATTCCTTTGAATTATATTCCTTGACCATGATTTCATATCGTTATGTATTTACGCATTGTCTCTTATATTATATGAACATTGTGCATGATTATCAGATATAGCAGAGCGCCTAGGTATTCATGGTTTGGGATGCTCGTCACGGCCAGGACCTCCAGTTTAGGTCGTGACAGGAGCATTTATTATCGATTTAGTTTTAGAATTTGATCCTAGAAGTATCAACTTTAAATGAGTATAAATTGAGGAATATATACTATTTTCAAGACTCACTAAATGAAAGAACTTTGAGTTCTCTTTCCAACGCATCTGATTTCACCTTAATTCGATATTGGAGTAGAAAGTTATGCTCCCTTTATCTGAGAGTGTCTGTTTGCCAGATCTTGATGACGGGAGTTGATGAGCCGACAAGTAGTTGACTGGATATCGACTAGTTGATGGGCCATCAACTAATGTCTTCAACCGAGAAATTTTGCAATTTTTTTAGTTTTCTTAGGGGTAGTTTGGTCTTTTACTTAGCTCAAAACCCTGCCCCACGACTTAATTCACACTATAACAACATTTACGTAGAATATGTCCAATTTTCAATGCTTATTCTCCTCCCATTCTCAATAGATAATACATTATCCGTTCTTTTAAAATTTTAATTTCCCAGGCTCCAAGCTCGAGTTTCTCTCAATAAGTTCATCAAGTTCAGATATAAGGGGTTTGAGCAAGGATATTCATCCGTCCTTGTGCCCAAAAGTTTCACTTTTACTTTAATATAAGAATTTGATAATTAGGGTTGATACACATTTTTCTTATGCTTTGAGATTATGATGTTTTCTAATGAGTACAACTTTATTTAGCAAAATATTTCATGTTTACTTATGTTTTTACCCATGAAAATGATCTTATTCATTGAGTTTTGGTATTTTGTCATGAAATTTCTATGAGATCATAAATGATTACAATTTGGCCATAATGTACTAAGTTTACAAGAAGCTTAAGTTTACTCGTTTATGTTCAAAGTATTAAAACATGAATAAAGTTTTAATCTTTGATATTACGATCTCAAATAAAATATAAAATTCACACAGTTATTTAAGAATAAGATTTAGCAACAGAAGCATAATTGGTTTTTAGACTTATAAGACTATATGCTTATTTCAAGGTGAATTTCATAAAGTATGAGCACTACATATTTTGAGAGTAGTATTTAGCACCGAGAGGAATGTGGGTTTAGTGCATTCTATTTTTTTGAAATTTCATGCCACCGTAGGTTTAAGGAGCTCGCTAGAGAGTGTCTTCCTTTTCCCAAGGGGCTCAGTTTAGTGATCACTCTAGTTAAGTTTCTATACTGATGGTAAGGTATAAAATAACACTGCCAACGTGAGCAAGACATTAGGTTCTCGCAATGTGGATAAGACGTTATTTTCCGTGCTACTCTAATGGTTTATGTTTGTTATAAGAAACTCCCATAGAAAAATGATTTTAAAAACTATGTTTAATGACTCATTGACATTATTAGATGTTTCTTTATAATTTATGCTTTATGACATTTCAGTTTTCACTTTTATTCACGAACAGGGTGAGACCGTCAACACTTAGCATGCATGTTTTTAGATTATGATATATGTCAGTTTTTACTTATTGAACGCACTCCTACATAGTCAACACATTCCAAAAGTACTGACCACGTCTATGTCACTACAAGAAATTACCCTTATTGTAACAAATTTTTTTGCAATGGTTCAAGAAGCGTTGCTATAGATGGTCTATTGCAATGGCTGCAACCGTTGCAAATTCTTTTTGTTGTAGCATTTCTATAACTGTTGCTATTGATGGATAACCGTTGCAATAGGGTGCATTATAGCAATGGTTTCTTGAACCGTTGCCATAAAGTCACCTAGGGGAACACTTTTCTAGAAAAAAAAACCTATTGCAATGTTTTCACTTTCCTTCCCTATTTTTCACAAAATCCTCCATAAAATTTAAAAATATATGATTAAAATTAAAAAATATATATACAAAATGTTTCACTCTCAACGTTACTCTATCACAATCAGTTTGCATCATTTACTCTATCACTCTCAGTTTGCGCCATTTGCAACACCAGGACTGTTAGCATCGTTTGTGCCGACTGCCTCTCCGACCTCTGCTCCGACCATCGCTCCAATCACTGTTCCAATTTACAATAGAAAAATGATAAAAATTAGTAGAGCAACCAGATCTAGTAGCTAAATCCTAATAGTAAGTGCACTATTCTGTATTGTCTATTGGGTAGAATTAAATCCCCATAAATTATGCCTAACAACTTGCCATTGTTAGGGTTCTATTTTTTGGCGGAAATTCTCATTGAAGATGTTCTGCTTTCTCTTTTTTCCTCTTTTCAGTTCAATTTCTTACTTATGGTCAATTAAAGTAAGCATTGTCTTGGAATTTATATCAAACTAATACTTCATGCGTAGAAATATTCAAAAGAAAGTATAAGTAATTTCCTTGAGTAATCCTACACAAAAAGAATATTTCAATTGAGATTCGGTAGTCAAAGTTTTAAATTCTTAATAATATTAGTCAATCTTCTATTAGGCAGTGATCATCGCTTAGCTGATCATTTTGGAGGAAAGCTTCATTGGGATATATGCAAATCCGTGAGAAATTAGCTGAACTTCAGGTAAAGTTAAGATATCTACATGTAGCACAGTTTCTTTCATTAGAAGTATAACAGGCAGTTTGCTATGTGATGTCTATCAGTACATGTGCTTGTTTCCTCATTTATCTGGCTGTATAAAATAATCCCTGATTGAGTAGCTTCTATGGAGATATTCATCTACTTAGAATTTTGAACACATTTGATTCTTAGTTCCTAAGTTGGTACTTTGAATAATCCCTGGTTTAACGTTTTAGTTCTGTAGACACTTTTTTAATATTTATGCCCTTTGTTGGTTTTTTATCCTTGGGGAAGAGGGTGTTTTATCCTTTACTGATCCTGTTAGGGTTCATAGGGTAATTAGTTTTCTCGTATCACACATTTTATTTGAGGTTCATAATGACATTTCAAAAGTGCACATAGACTCAAAGAGTAATTAATATTTTTTTATAGAACCGTATTATAGTAGAATCTAAGATGAGGTAGAATAGTTGAATAAGTGACATATGCTTGATTTCTTGAGAACTAAAAAAGAGTTAGTCATTATATGAAAGAGATATTCATCATAAAGGCGATAGAATCAATTATTTACTGCATCTATCAAAATATTATCTCTGATTTTTGGTCTTGCCATTTTCTGTATCTTTTTTTATGAACAAACTACATGTGATCTCCTATTTTGCTATTTTAATGTTCTCCTAAGTCCTATATA